>NC_048920.1:5724046-5735013 GCF_011077185.1 Oxyura jamaicensis
CCTCCCTTCCTCCCTTCCTCCCTTCCTCCCTTCCTCCCTTCCTTCCTCCATTCCTCTCTTCCTTTTTTTATTATTTCCTTCCTCCCTTTCTCCCTTCCTTCCTTCCTTTCCTTCCTTCCTCCCTTCCTCCCTCCTTCCTCCTTGCCACTTTCCATTGCAACCTGGGCGAAACATGTACTTCATCTACTTCATTGGCATCAAAATAAACTGACTTTCCTTCAGTTTTGAAGAAACTCTGATCTTGTGCAGAAAAAAGCAGTTGACAAAACTCAGTTTGGTGCTGAAACTCATTCTCTTCTGAGACAACACCTTCTGCATTCAGGCAAGACAATCTTTAACTTTGGTCAACACACCTGACCAAAGTAAAAAACAATATTCCAGTCCCAGAAGGCAAATCAGACCCATCATCTACTCACAGATAGGCACACTTTCCAAATTACTGTGGCATTTTTTTAATATCTCGGGAATTGCATATCTACAGGACAAGAATCTCAGTTCTCAGAAAACAATGTCACATCTCCTTGACTTTGAAAGCCTGGAAAAAACACCACCCAAATGCACCTCAAAGCTCAAGTACAATGGAAAGCAGATACACAGAGCCACTGTATTTTGTGTAGAAAATAAGTACCTATTTTTTTTTTTTCAAAAGTTGTGACATTATAAAAACACATACACACAAAATACTCAAGGACTGCTTGCTGTAAAGTGACTGAACATGGACCCTGAGAACACCATGCATTGCTAGAAAGAAGGAAAATGTTCTCCATGCCCTATAACTGACCGTGGTTAAGGAAATTCTTAATTTTACCTCGTGAACTCGATACTCCAACATAAAGCCACATCAAAAAGCTGTGATAAATGATTAAGTCCCAAATAGGATTTTTGTGATTTATTAAGTGAATAGAGGCAAGCAAGCAGTGCTGGGTGCACCGGGAGTCTCTGCTCTACCAGGACGCACACCTGTTACATCAGGTGGCTGATTTTTATGCTCCTAGACTAATACATATTCATCACTATTCCTAGAAAAGGCAGGGTTATTATAATTAGTTCTTGGAATTCAAACCCTCTCTGGACGCATGCATAGCAGTCTCTGGTGGTCTTTCTGGGGGTCTCTTGTGCTGAAGGCTCGTAGTCTTCCTTCCAGGCTTTGTCCTTCGGTCGTCCTTCAACTCCCCCTTCCTCCTTATTTGGTGGATCTCTTTGCTGGTTCTCAGAGGCTTGCGCAGCATCCCATGCAAAAGTCTGCAGTTTCCTAAAAAAAAAAAACTCCTTGGTCCTCTTATCTCCCAGACTAGAGTCTCAATGTTCGCCCTTCAAACCCTCTATTTACACAAATTGCTGGATCGTTCCTTTGCATGATACAAGAACTATGTACACTAATCACTCTGTTTTTCTTAAATAGGAGCTTATATTTCATCATGCAGCCCTAGCATTGTTCCATACTGACACAAATCAGATAAACACATTTCACAAAGCCATGGAGAAAATGGCATCACTTGCACTCTCAGATGGTCTGCTGCTTTGCTGTGATGAAGAAAGATGCTGAAGTTTAGCTAATTTCCCCACAAATACACAGTCAAAGGATTCTTGTAAATCTCTCATATGAGAAAATCTGCATCTTCTTGAGAAAACAGTGTCTTGAGGAAGCTGCAGTAGCTGACACCAAACACCCCCCTGACTGGAGAGAGTTTTCCTGGAGTGCTAAAGAACATCTGAATTTTTCAAGGATGGCTTATTAACAGTCTAGCAAATGAGGAAAAAAGTTTCTAATTAGCAACAAGTGAGTAATACAGACACATAACTATGTTTACAGCATGCCATCATGGAAGAAAAACACAAGGGAAAGAACAGTCACAATCTCTTTGACACCAACATATTTGGCTGCAATCTGCTTTTGTAGCATGCCAGCTCCACGAGTGAGCATTTTATATGGACTCATGAACATACTGAAAAGCCTCTTTTATCACTTGTTCTGTGGGTCTGCAGAGCACAAGAGGCTGATCAGTCTCTGTACGTGTTTTCCCCATATCTATATTTTACTTCCACTCAGAATCGCACGATTGAAGTTTATAGTTCAAAATCTGCCTTCTTCCGTATCTACTTGTTGCAGCTGGAGTCTCTGAAGCAACCTGCCACTACTCACATTTAAGCAGAGGCATTAAGGCTACAAAACAGTAATTTGAACTAAAAGGGATGGCCTGAACAGCTCTGCACTTACAAGGGGATATAAAGACCACAGAGAACATGTTGTACCAAGCAGAGCACAGTGCTACAAGCCAGGACCCATGCAGACAAACTGCTTGCTAAATACTGAGTTTGGGCTAAACACTTGGTCCAGCACTTTTGTTCTTTCACCATCATCTTTGAATAAGCATTTTTGTTCAACATTTCCCTCCAACTGAGTAAGTGCTGCTGGGGTTCAACCATATTTTCCTGAACTTGAGTTTTTCCTGCCCATCTGACAGCTGCCATAAAGTCCCGTGTACTTTTCGTAATGCTCAGCTCATCGAGTCACAGGAATACACAGCAGGCTCGCTCACAGCACACAGCTTCCTCCAGACCCTAGGAACTATAAAAGCCAAGAGCAGTACCCAAGGGCTTGAATTCTACGTGTTACAGAGCATCCAAAATTATTAGCATATGAATGATCAACATGAACCTTTTTGTTCCAGCCTGTTAATAACTTCTGATAGCATCTACCTTATTATGTTGCTTTGTGCAGTTACCTGCTGCACTACTGTTAGGAATATTCCCAACTTACAAGAAAACTTTTGTTATACACAAAGAAAACTACCAACTACTGATATTTAATGCCAAGCAGGACAAACCATGTTTGTGGTGGAGGGCATGGTTACAAGATCTTGCATCCCAATGACACCAGGCTGTATTTGTACTCAAATGCCAGCACAAATACACTTAGCAAGGGCTGGCACAGGGACTCCCCAAGGCCATTACATCCTCCTTAAGCAGAAAAGCAGCACGGCTACTCCAGAAGGCAAGGCAACCACCACGCAAGAAAGCAAGCTGATGTGCATGCAGCATTGAGAAATGCTGAGGAATGGCTCTGCTGTGAGGGCTTGCCCAGATCAAAGTCTCATCAGGGTGTGAACTACAGCAGAATATCCTCAATTTACACTTTCACTGCCACAAAGAATAGCTTGGGGTTAGTACTCAAGGAGTACACATGAATTAACAGCTGCAATTCTCTCACAGGGCCAGGACTAGATGTTGAGAACAGGTGTAGTGTTGTACAGTTCCACTCCAATGCCAAAAACTTCAGAAATACTTCAGAAGGTCAAGTCCTCACCACAAAGAAACAAAACCAAACCAAAACAGCCAAATGAAAAACCATCAGTCCCTTTCCTTTCTCTTCCACCCCTTCAGAAATTAAGATATTATGAACTCTGGAACAGGCTCTCAATTTTTGACCTTTAAGCTTTATAGCAAGATTAAAAAAAAAAAAAAAAGCACCAAAAGCAAAACAAGCACTATCACAAGTGACTAATACTCTTCAAACACACACAACTTTTGTAAACAGCATTAAGTACTCAGTGCTTTAGCAGTGATTTGTGGTAAACCTTCAGAGCACCCAAGATATTTGCAATGCAATTTTCTCAGACATCCTCCAGAGGTTTAGTATCAGTTTTTTTTTCCAGGTACAGAAAAACCTGAGAGCAAAGCCTTGCTCAGAGTGCTAGAAGGAACAGCACTGGACTCAGATGTTCCTCATCTCATAAGGGATAAGAATTCACACAAGCTTCCAGCACTGCTGGGATTATCCAAGTACCCACTCCAGAAAAAGTCACAGCACCTTTTTCTGTCCTCTACCTTATAACCACAGCATGCCCAACACAGGTACCATTTTGTGGTAGGACCATTCCAATCCTCAGCCTTGCAGAAGGTGCTTTTCATTTTCTTGCTGAGGAACAGCCACAGTCACACAAACATCAAACACGTGTATCTACTGACACTCAGAATAAGCAAAAAACTGTTTTAATATTCCATGCAAAGAGAGCTCATTTGATCTAAACATTCAAATTTGTTGCTTTTCTGCCACCTACCATGACGGAAAAAGCCCCCACCGATTTCAGGGAGTTAGACAGTCGATGCCAGTTTCAAACGCTGAGTGAAGCCGGTTATGAGAAATTCCCTAAACCTCAAAGTAAATGGGTGCTTTGTTGGGAAATATACCTACAGACATTTCATAATTACACCTGCACCTGTGAGTATCTCACAGCCCACTCACCTTCTGCAGACTCTGCACTGGAGAGAGAAGCTACAGAGAAGAGCTGTATATACATGGATGATAAATACGAAGAATATATAAAAAGGATGATGAATTTCCCTGATACATACAAATACCTCCTATATATATCCATATACCTGCTATGTATATCCCTCATATTTATCAGTTCACACGTGTGAGCTTTATTCCATAAACAATTCAGTGGGTTGTGTGTTCTCATCGATGTCCTCCAGCAGAAGCACACGGCTTCTGATTAGAAAGCAAGGCTTGGATCATGACACAAACTTTTGTTGTTGAAAGGGAAGGAAAGACAGGGGAAGATATGCCTAGCAGCCACAAATTATTTCCAGTCTTGACTTCAATTATACTTCAATTTCCAAAGGGCCTGTGTAGGCTGCAAATACACAGTGGGGACTTCCACCACATTTAAGTGAAATACTCAGCAGCACAGCGCAGTCGATGATAATCCACTCTGGTAGCTGCCTGTGATGTCCCAGGGTGGCTGCCTTGGCAGATCCCAACAGAGCAAAAGAGAAGGGGTAAAAGAAAAAACACACAGAAAAAAAGGAAAGAGATTTCAAATTATCCTGCGGGCTGTTTGGACACATCTAGAGCATGACTCCCAATGCTGCCTAAAACCTAAGGACAAACTGGAAATGTTTAATGCTAGAAGTATTATGGTAATTTGGAGGTAAACAAGAACTAAAAGTTATTAAAAGGAGGAACAGGAAAATGTTAGACCTAGTCTGAAGAACGGGGCAGTCAACAAACTTATCAACTGAGAGTGTTAAAAGAAACATTTTTGACAGACATGGATGGCACTAGGAACTGACAAAACAAGAATAAAAAGCTCCCTGGCCTGCTTTTTCCAGATAAACAAGAACAGTGGCTCTCCAACTGGTTGCAGTTTCTTCCACTAGGAAGAAATTTTTCCTTAGCAACAAGCATAGG
The DNA here is from genome assembly GCF_011077185.1 of Oxyura jamaicensis. NCBI lineage: Eukaryota > Metazoa > Chordata > Aves > Anseriformes > Anatidae > Oxyura > Oxyura jamaicensis. The sequence goes on from NC_048920.1 coordinate 5,729,244, forward strand.
CGATATCCTAACTCGGGAAGAAAGCAAATGCCCAACATTTCTCACAGATGCGTTTGAGAGTTGATCTTGCCAGCTGACACACAATCCATTCTCATGTCTCCACACTGCAGATGTACAATTTTAAGAGAGCTTCACAGCCAAAAGTGGAATGCTTCCTGAATTAACCATGTTAAATATAACTAATGCTTTGAAAATGGAAGTTTTTCTCATTTTACTTCCCTCCTCCTCACGCATACTAGCTCAAAACAAGCCTCGCCCTTTGCAGGAGATGCTGTCACCATATTACACAGCATCTCCATACAGCACAGGAACAGTTTTTGCCAGAAGGGACCGTGCAACTGCAAGTGAACCTGGTTTTAAGCCAAAAGAAACTGCCTAGCACAGTCTGCATCTTCCACAGCTGCAGAACATCCCTAGTGCTGTAGGCAGCCTGCTGCAGATCCCCACAGCATGAACTAAACTGTGAGCCTCACGTATATGAATGGCCATAAAAAGCAACACAATTTTAGTTTCTCTGCAGTGCTGAATCTAACTAGATCATCTTAAAAAGAAAAAAGATAAATAAATCAGCCCCTGCAATGTTGTCTGGCTCGAACTGTTCATGAAAAAAAACAAGGAAAAATGGCAATTTTAAGCTCAATCTTTTAAACACATCCATTCTCTGTCGTGACATGGTGAGAGGAACTTTTCCTTGCTGAGAGCTGTGGAATCAGTGTGTTTCTCTGAGCACAGCACAAGCAGCAGGAGTTAAAACCTGTAAGCCAAGTAGGAAGCAAAATAGCCTGAACCCCAGGGTTTCACCACATACCAAATAACTGCAGCATTACAAATCTGGGACTCTACTAAAACAAACTGCATCCTTCTGGGAATAATATTATGGGTAGCGAGGTCTGTCCAAAGAACACAACAACACACCACACTTACTTAGCTACATGCCTGCATAAATACTGAACCCTTCTCAGAAAGATAAAAAAGCCGTGTACACAAATCAAATCATGCAACTGAAAATTAAACTTTATAAAATTAAGCAGAATTTGCATAAACATTGCTCTGAAAGCAGAGCAGCTAATCAAAGCTGCCAGAGGAGGTGTGGCATCTTCTAAGAAGATGACAATGGAGGATCCCGCTCTTTAAGATAGGAATCCCTGCTTTTACAGAAACATTACAGCAAATCTGGCACTCTAAAGTGGTTCATTTGTCCCCAGGGCAGCTTATTTATTAGTCAAATCCAGAGCACACAAATACGCCGGGTACTTACGCACCTGCTTGTCAACATGGTACCACCTGAGCACCCATCTCCACAGTACATGACGACTAACCCTGTGAGTAGCATCACCTCCAGCTTTGCAAATGGAAACCCCCAGTTGGTGCCACCAGCAGGTATCTGGGCAAACTGATCTCCATCATGGTGCATGATCCCTGTTATGGATCACGGGGCCACGGACAGCACCGTGATCACATCGAGGGTGAAGGCAACAAGCAACCAAGCTCTGCTCTCCCAAGCTGACCACAGGAGCTCCAACCTTTCCTTCCAGAGCTGGAGGCAAAACATTTCAACTGAATGACTATGACAAACAGGAGAACTAGCAACGCACATGAGCAAATATAACCCCCCAGAAAACAAAAGAAAAAGCACGGGGAAAAATATCAAATAGTCACAGCAGCATTTGCACTGGACAAGATGTACATGATCTGACATTCTGCTCGATATCAACATCTCAAGAGCTAAACAAGCACAGTAACATTTTTCCACTAGCTTGAAATTACAACTACAGGACATTAATTTAATTTTTATACTAACAAATATTTTAACTGCCTTAACTGTTCTGCAGAGATGTATTCACAAATTTGAAAGGCACCCAAAGATGAAAACAGGAAGGGGCAAAATCAGTAAACATGCTTCATCATCTATCATGCTAATGGCTCTGTAGAAAAGTTGGAACTCTGGACTGTGCATATCAAAAAGCATTCTATATTAATACATTCCCAACACTTCTGCTTTAGAAATGAACAAGATCTCCTATTTAACATTTTTTCCAAATTAGAGTTTTCCTTGACATTACAACACCCCTCTCCCTAGCCTAGAAAAGCATAACAATTTAATTCCTAAATCACATTGCTGTCATGTTCCATCCCAATAAGTCACAGAGCTGTTTGTTTTTCTGCTCCTTTCTATAATGGCGGGAGTGCTAAATCAAGAGCTTTTCCTCCTCCTCCTACTCTCCTTTTTGGTGCATCTTGAGCTTTCAGCCTCATTTTGGAGCCTTTGAAAAGCATGAAGCTTGCCTGCAAAGCGGTATCGCAGAGAAGTTAGAGGTGATGAACTGACTATGTAACACAGAGTGTAAATGCCCTCTCTGAAGGCAAAGATGCTTTTTGCACTTTGTGTTCGAACCGTAGAAGATGAAGGAGGCTGCACCAGTATTTATTTTAATTTCCTTCCTTAAGTGTTCTCATAACCCAGGGTTCTTTTCTGCTCCGTGGCTCTTATGCACATGAATGTACTGCCTTTGTTGTCCCGAGCAGAACTTAGGAGAAGCCAGGAGCAGGACTGGGCCTCCTGCTCTGTGTTGTCTGGTCTGTGTAGATTCCTGTGTGTGAGCTGGGGGCACCTGGAGATGTTGAACTGCTCTGTGCCAGCCTGCCTTTGATGCACTGGTATCTTGTCCTCTTGTTAATTTGCTTTTCTTGGGCTTTCCTTCTTCATGTTTAAATTTCTGATGGTGTTCCTCAGATCCATGAAGTGATTTACATAAAGATGGGATATCACTGCCCTTTCCCTATTCTATTCTTTTTCATCCTAATGTGTTGTTCTGGTGAACTTTGAACAGTGCTCCCATGGTCTTTTAATAAGTGTGTGTTATAAAAAAAAAGTTGTTATAAGGCTTCTGGGAGAAGTTTAAAAACAAAAAGTGAACTATCTTCCCTGCTCAGTGGTGGTTTCTTAGGTAGCAGGAACAATGTTTTGGCTTCTTCCTAAAGCAATACTTTTGGAGTTTAGGACTTGCTTTATTCAAAAAAATAAAAAGTAAAACCTTGCAGAAAGTGTGTGTGTGTGGTGGAAAGGGACTAGGCCAAGCCAGCAGGACTCAGTGGAGCAACAGTTAGGACTTCCATAAAGGATAATGTCAAAGGGAGGGATAACTCCTACCCCAAAAAGACCATTGTCAGTGTTAGTGCCCGCTGCATAAGGGGCTGAAATTTCAGCCACTGAAATTGTACCCAAATTGTTAATTATTCCATAAGAATTAATGCTTCCAGTTCAGCAGAAATCAATTTACAAGAAAAAGAAAGCACGCACAAAAGCCCAAGCAACCACCGAGGCACAGTACAATGCCTCATCAGAGGGAGGGAAGGGCAATGACCAGATGCAACAAGCTCCTCGCAGGCATGACTCAGGTCTCAGCGAAGTAGATCCCTTGCAATTTAGAGAGCCTGGCAGCTCTGTAGTAAGATACTGGAGTACCCAAACATCTTCTTGGACATGCTCTTCACTTCCATTAGACACTAGGCACCTTCCTGCAGCACCCACACAGGTCCCAGGGCAACCGAGGTAGAAATCAAGACCCCAGGGTGCTCCAGGGAGGTGCTTGCGTGCTCTGGGAGGATCCTGGTGCGCCCAGGGAGATTTTGTCTCCTCCAAGGCTCTGCAGGGCTGATCCAGGGAGGTGCTTGTGTGCCCCAAGGCCATGTTTGGTTTCTAAAATGAGGACTTTGCTTGTTCCAGGGGGATACCTGGTGACTCAGCCAGACACTAAGCAGACCTGGGGAGACGTCTGTGTGCCTCAGGAGGTGCTTGGCTTCCCAGGGGAGATGCTTGGGTACTGCAATGAGATGCCGGAGTGCTGTGGGGAGGTGTGTTGGTCCTCCAGGCAGATGTTGTGGTGTCCCCTGGGGAGATGCTTGGGTGCACCTCATGGAGATGGATGGGTCCCAACGGGTGATGTTCCTGTTCTCCAGGGAGGGTTTTGGGTCCTCCAAAGAGATGCTTCTTTCCTGTGGGAGATGCTTGGGTCATCCAAAGAGGTCCTGGCATGAAACAGGGGAGGTACGTCTGTGCTTTAAAGCTGTGCTTTGGTGCCCTGGGGAGATGCTGAAGTGCTCTACGTAGGTTCTTGACTTTGCCAAAGACATGGTTTTTTGGTGGAGGAGAGTATTTCAGTGCATCTGGAGTGAAATGCTTGAATGCTAAGAGGAGATGCATGGGTCCACCAGGAAAATGCTTACGTCCCCTGGGAGGATGCCTGGAAGGTGCTTATGCACCCCATGGAAGCTCTTGGGTGCCAAGGGAGGTGCTTCCCATCTCCAGTGAGCTGTTTGGGTGCCCCACGTGGTGTTTTGGAGCCCTAGGGAGATGCTTGGGTTCTCCACGCAGATGTAGGAGTGCGATGGGGAAATCATTGGGTACTCCAGCAAGGTGCTTGGGTGTTCCAGGGAGGTGCTTCTGTGCTGCAGGGAGATCCTTTGGTGACAGGGACAGAGCCTTTTGTGAACAGGGGATAGCTTTGTGTGCTCCAGAGAGTCTTTTCTTCTGCCCCAGAGGTATGCTTACATACTGCAGGGAGATGCTTGTGTGCCCTGGGAAGCCAATCATATCCCCAGGCACCCAGGGATATTCCTGAAGAACCAAGCACCACCCCAGACAACCCAGGCATCTTCCTGAGTCACTCCAGCAGCACCACTCAGTACCCACTGAGTACCACCTCTTCCCCAGTTCTAATTTCCTCATTCTAATTGCTAATTTCCCTCCTTCTGCTCTCCCCTCAACATGGTTCTTACTTATGTCCTCTCCAACTCATGCAAAGGAACCTTTTGCCTCACGTACCTAGGGCCACTCTTACCCTGCTGGAGCCTAGGATAACCACTTCCCTCCTGTGGGCGATTGGCAAACCCTTATTACACTGCAATAGCATGCATGGGAAATTCTAATACTGCATTTTGAAGCAATTTCAGTAGTCGCTTAACCGTAGCTAGCTACTTTATGTCAACCTGCTAACTTCAGGTTTAAAATCATCACTGCAAGGAACAAAGATCCTTTTCAGGTTCCTAATACATGAAAGTGTGAAAAAAAAACAAAAACAAAAACAAAAACAACCTACCCGCAAATAAAAGCCTTCAAACCCATCATACTAATTGTTAAAACAACATTCATAACCAATAGTATTGCAGGTCGCCAGTGCGCTATTTTAACATTCAACAAGGCCTTTTACCTTCAACATTAGGCAAAGCATCTGTCTCCTAAACTACAGCTGACCAAAAGCAAACGGTAGCCTACAGAAATCTACACCAGGTGTGGACACTAAACAGTCACACTGAATTCTAGGTTGAGTACTTCACAATCTCTATGTCCTTCCACGTCATTGTTTTTGTTGGCATTGGTTAACAACTGACTTCATTTGCAATTGGCCTGGTCACAAGAGCTCCTATTTGAGTATTACAAAAAAAGTTGAAATTAGATATACTTTGAGCTCATGGTGATCCACAATAACTCCAGTGTCTGGCTCCGTAGAAACTTCCACAGTGTTCTCAACACTCACCTGTTGCTGGTCTACCTGAGAATGTCCAGTAGGAGTCATCTGAAGTGTCCAAGAATCTGGAAGGACACCCATTTCTTCAGTCAGTTTCCTGTTCATCTAGAATACAGTCTCAATGAAGTACCCTGGACCTGCAAAACAATCTCTTTCTACAAATACAGAGACAGAATTGTTATTGTCTTCACTGAAAAATACTTGGCTTCTCCCTTCTTTCCACCTAAAGTCACTGCTCCATA
>NC_048920.1:5735113-5735600 GCF_011077185.1 Oxyura jamaicensis
TGCCAATTCTGGTTAGGAAACACATCTTACACTGCAACACTAGGGCATAAGTCTCCTATTCCACATGTTACTTTGGATCCACCTATCTTGAAGTGCAGCTTTTGAACTGCACATTTATGCTGCTCATTACTGGAAAGTGCCTCCTACAATAAAATGATGTCAGGGATTGCTGGTTTGCAGTTAGGTAACGTTTGAAAAAACAGACTTTAGAATCAAAAAAACAGCACCTCCAGAAACACGTGGCCTTGGCTTGCATAATTAGAGGAGCAACATCATCACAGAATAAACCAGGTGATGATTTTTGAGAGCTGTAGTAGAAAAAATAGAGTGAAATGGAAGGCTAAAGCTAATCCTCCTCAGCGAGAAGAAAGTGCTAAATGACCTGTTGGACTTTTCACTTAGCATTTGAAGTTTGCTCTTCAGAATTTAGAGGTTCCCATCTTAGTGCTGAATGTCCAGGAAGCTTGGCGCTCTCCTTTTCAGCATC
>NW_023304834.1:0-1400 GCF_011077185.1 Oxyura jamaicensis
GGGTGGGTGGGTAGGCGGGTGGGTGGGTGGGTGGGTGGGTGAGTGAGTAGGTGGGTGGGTGGGTGAATGGGTGGGTGGGTGGGTGTACAGATGGACAGATGGATGGGTGGGTGGAAGGACAGATGGATGGGTGGACGGGTGGGTGGATGGGTGCATGAATGGATGGATGGGTGAGTGGGTTAATGGAAGGATGGACAGATGATGGGTGGGTGGGTGGGTGGATGGACGGGCGGACAGATAGGTGAGTGGATGGATGGAGGGATGGATGGTTGAATGAATGAGTGGGTGAGTGGATGAATGGATGGAGGGATGGATGGACGGACAGATGGTTGAATGAATGGGCGGGTGGGTGGGTGGGTGGATGGATGGATGGAAGGAAGGGTGGGAGGGTGGGTGGTTGGGTGGGTAAGAGGAGGGCTGGCTGGAGGGTGGTCGGATTGATGGGTGGGTGGTCGGGCTGATGGGGGGCTTGGGTGGATGAGAGGGATTGACTGATGGCTGCAAGGTGAAATGGGAGCAGGAATGAGGTGGTTAATGATGGATGGATGGATGGACAGATGGATGAAGGAACAGAAGGATACAAGGGTTGGATGAGTGGGGGGCAGAGGGATGGGTGTGTGGATGAGATGGGGCCCACGGGCGAGCTCCCTCCTCTGGACCAGCCCCCGCCGGGGAGCTGGTCTCTGCCCCACCAGCTGAGCTCTGCCCCATGCCCAGGTGTGGCCGGGACACAGAGGATGAGCGGCGGCTGCTGGGCCTGGAGCTGGACAAGGCGGCAGGGTCCCTGCTGCTGGCCTTCCCCCCGTGCGTGGCCAGGGTGCCCGTGGCCCGTTGCCAGCAGCACTCGGGCTGCATGAAGTGAGTGAGGGGACATCGTGCGAGGAGGGGGGTCTGCTCTGACATCCCCTGAATTCACCAGGGTCGGGTTGGGAATGGGAACACCGCGGGGGGAAACGGAGGCACGGCACGGTGCCCGGGTGGGGGGTCACCCCCCCCCCCCCCCCCCGTGCCGGGGGTGTTCCTGACCCCTGTTCCCTGCCAGGAACTGCCTTGGGAGCCGGGATCCGTACTGTGGCTGGACGCCCGAGGGCTCCTGCGTCTTCCTGGAGCCCAGCCCCAGGTAACGGTGGGGGGGGCACGAGGGGAACCGGGGGGTGTCAGGGGCTCCCCAGAGGCTGCGAAGCTTGAGCTGCATCAGCTCCACCAACTCCCCTAACCTAACCCCAGCAAACTCAGCACCGGCTGAAGCAAGCTGCCAGCCCTCTGCCAGGCTCTTAGGGACTGACCCCCCGGGTATGTGTGGGGCGGGCCCGGGGGGGGGGGCGAGGGGGGGGGGCCGCGGCCGTGCCCGGTTGTTCCCCCCCCCCCCTTGCTGTCACCAAGGGCTGGTGACGGAGAGC
>NW_023304834.1:1500-6733 GCF_011077185.1 Oxyura jamaicensis
CCCCCCCCCCACAGGACAGCTTTCGAGCAGGACATTGCCGGTGGCAGCACATCGCACCTGGGCGAGTGCGAGGGTGAGTGTGGGGCAGGGATGGGGCTCGGGGACACGGGGGGACGCCGCAGCCGTCCCCTGATGTTCCCCCCCCCCCCCTGCTGTCACCAAGGGCTGGTGACGGAGAGCTTCGTGGACGAGCCGGACGGGCTGGTGTCGGTGAACCTGCTGGTGATCTCCTCCGTGGCCGCCTTCGTCATCGGCGCCGTCATCTCGGGCTTCAGCGTCTGCTGGTTCATCGGGCACCGGGACCGCAAGGAGCTGGCGCGGCGCAAGGACAAGGAGACCATCCTGGCACACAGCGAGTCGGTGGTGAGCGTCAGCCGGCTGGGCGAGCGGCGAGCGCGCGCGGGGCAGCCCGGCGCCCTCCTGGCCCCGCTCATGCCCAACGGCTGGCCCAAGGAGCTGGGCAAGGCGAGCCAACACGACCTGGACTCGGGCGTCCTGCCCACGCCGGAGCAGACCCCGCTGCAGCAGAAGCGCTGCCCCGGCACCCTCCAAAACTGCACCTGGGAGCAGAGCCACAACATCATCAACGCCGCGCTGCGGGACCCCGGCGCCGCCTCTGCCGCCGCCGCCGGACGGCTCCACGCCGGCCCCGGCCGCCCGGCCCGCGGCATGCCCCTCTCCTGCCACGCCATCCTGGTGGACCAGGAGCTGGAGGCCGAACTCAGCGACTCCTCGGGCGACGGGCACTGGGGCCGGGACCCCCCCCGAGGGTCCCCGTGCCCGGCAGCACCCCCCTGCCGGCGCCCGCCGCCCGCCCCGCAGCTCCTACGGCGACTTTGCCGGCACGCCGCGCCCCAGCCCCGACCGCCGGCGCGTGGTTTCGGCGCCCGGCGGGGATGGGGGGGACTTTGCCGAGGGGCCGCCCTGGCACCCCGAGCAGCTGAACTTCAACGCCAACAACGGCACGGGCCGCCCCGGCGCCCACCTCAAGAGGAACCACACATTTAACAGCGGCGAAGCGCCGGCGGGCGGCTACGGGCGGCACGGCACGGCACCGAGGGCGCCCGGTGCGGGCCCCCCGCGGGCGCTCACGGACCTGCACCACCTCCTGCGCTACGGCGTGGAGCGGACTCCCTCGGGCAAATAGGGCCCCGCCGCCCGTCCTGGCACCCACGGGCGCTGCCGCCGTGGACGCTTTCCACCGCCACGCCGCGCTGCGGTCCCCCCCCCAGTTCCCTGGGGACGGGGACAAGGTGGCCCAAGGGCAGGAGCGGTGTGCACGGGGAGGGCTGAGATGCTGCATGGGGGACGGGTGCGCCCGGGAAGGGTTTGGGGCCGTCCCCAGCTGTCCCCACTGTCCCCGGCTGGCACGGGGCAGTGCCCTGTGCTCCGGTCGCTTTGCTCGGGCTCCGGGTGTCCGTCTGTCCCGTCCCCTCCCCAGGCTGGACCCAGGGACTGCTGCGCCCTGGGGGGGGGATCCCTGGGAGGCAGCAGGATGGACACACGGACATGGGCGCAACTGAGGCAGAGCGAGGCTGTACCCCCGCGCCGCCTCCCCCTCCCCAGAGACCCTCAGCCCGGGCACTCAGGGGGCTTGTGGGTGCATCCTGGGGACACCCGGACAGGACAGCACCGAGCAGCACCCCCCAGGTCCAAGCCCCCAGCTCCCCCCCTCCTCAAAAGCACTGCTGGGGGCTGGGGGCTGGAGCCGGGGGGGGTTCCCCTGCTCTCACTGGGGCACGGGGGTCCCACTGACCCCACTCTCTGCTGGCAAAGGGTGCCCTTTCGGTGCCGTCCCTGCCCCAGCTGCAGGCAGGAGGGAGAAGGGGGGCGAAAAGGGGGTCAGGACCCCCCCCCCCCAGCCCGGGACTGAGCCGGGTCAGCCCGGTGCTCCCCAGGGGGCTGCGCACAGGGGGCTGCGGGCGCTGCGTGCCCTGGCGGGAGGCCGGCCCGCAGCACTGCCCCTTGCTGTAAATAGGGTGCCAGGGCACCGCGGGCACCCCGCCGCCCCGGGCCGGCCATGCATGCGACAGCGGTAACGTCTCTGTATAACCCCGGAGCCCCGCAATAAATTTCTGTTTACAAGAGGCGATTCCCTCCCCGCCGCCACCTCGGATGCTGCTTCTCCGCTCCGGGGGCTGTGGCCGGCCCCGTCCCACAGCGGGGTGGCTCCGGGATGTGGCACGGGGAGAGGGAAAGCAGCTCGAGGCACTGGGCACCCCCCACCCCCAGGGAATTTGCCTGCACCGGGGCGTGCGGCTGCTGCCGGGCCCCGGCCACATCCTGGTGGCATGGAAATGGGGACGGCCACATCCCAAGGGTGGGTCCCACTGGGGGGCACGGGGCCAGCTGGGGGGAACAGGGGGCTGGAGGGGGATTTGGGGCAGGGGGAGCGTGCGTCCCGTTGTGCCAAGCCTCCCCTCGCAGCGTGCGCACCCACCCACATCTCCGTGCACTCGCACCCTCTTGTGGACACCCACGCCCCTGTGGGTGGTCACGCACGCACCCACCGTGCCCCCAGCCCCCCGTGGTGTGCAGGAGGTCGGTGCCGCGCCACCCCCGCCGGGGGGCGATGGGGACAAGGGGACGTGAGCACCCTGCCCCGGGTGCTGGCACCGCGCGAGCTGGCAGCGCTTGCGAAGGCGGCGATTTCCCGAGCGGCACGTGAGGACGAGCCACCAACCAGCCCCGGTGACGGCCACCACCGCGGGGGAGGAAGGACCCCGGACCGTCAGTCCCCGAGGAGCCGAGCCGACCCCCTGGAGGAGGTGAGGAGAGGGCCGGGGGGGACCCACGAGTGGGGACTGGGACGGGGGACACGGGGACGGGGACATTTGGAGAGCCGGCGGCGGGGCTGGGAGCAGCAGGGCTTGCACAACCCTCGGGTGATGGCGGCCTCCTGCCCGCAGCCCCACCACCATGGTGCCGCCGGGCCAGATCCTGCCGCCGCTGCTGCTGCTGCTGCTGGTGCTGTGCAGCCCCGCCACGCCGTGCCCCCCGCAGCCCAACGCCACCCGCTTCGTCTGCACCGAGCCCACCCTGCGCACCTTCCCCGGGGGGCTGCCCCCCACCACGCTGGCCGTCTCGGTGGAGTTCACATCCCTGACCACCCTGGCCCCCGACGCCCTGGCGGGGCTGCCGGAGCTGCAGGAGCTGCACCTTGCCTCCAACCTCCTGGCCGCCCTGCCCGAGGAGCTGCTGTGGCCCGTGCCCACCCTGCGCGTCCTCGACCTGACGGACAACGCGCTGGCCGAGCTGCCCGCCGGCCTCTTCCAGCGCTCCGACCTCCTGCAGCACCTGGTGCTGCGGGGGAACCGCCTGCGGGCGCTGCAGCCCACCTGGTTCGAGCACCTGGCCCGCCTGCGCTGGCTCGATGTGGGGGCCAACGCGCTGGCGGAGGTGCCGCCGGAGGTTTTCCGCCCGCTGGTGTCCCTGCACAGCCTGGACCTGTCCCACAACCGCCTGGAGAGCCTGGACGCGGGCTCGCTGGCCGGGCTGCAGGAGCTGGAGCGGCTCGACCTGGAGGGGAACCGGCTCCGCGCGCTGCCCCCCGACGCCTTCGCGCCCGTGCCCGCCCTGCGCCTGCTTTTCCTGCAGGGCAACGAGCTGCGGGCGCTGCCCCCCGGCCTCTTCGCCCCCCTGAGCCACCTCCATGTCCTCGACCTGGCTCACAACCGGCTGCGGGCCCTGGAGCTGCCCCCGCGCCCCTCCGGCCCCCCGCTGTCCCTCGACATCTCGGGTAACCCCTGGGCCTGCGAGTGCCCGCTGCTGGAGCTCCTGCGGCGCGCGGCCCCGCAGCTCGTTGCCGCTCGCGGCACCCTCTGCGCCAGCCCCCCGCACCGCCAGGGACAGGAGGTGGCCACCCTGAGCCAGGCTGGGGACGCGGGATGCCAGCCCGACGAGGACGGGCAGAGCCTGCCCAACGCCTAGGTAGGGGGCTTGGGGTCACCCAGGTGCCCGCCTGTGTCACCTCCTGGGTCCCCTCCTGCCCTGACGCTGCGTCCCTAGCCAAGATCTCCTGGGGAAACTGAGGCAGGGGGCGCAGGGGTGCGGCTGTCCCTATCCCCGTGCCCCCCGTTCCCATCCCACCGTCTCCATCCCAATGGCCCCCAGCCCTGTCCCACCTGTCCCATGTCCCTGTCCCCATCCCTCTCCAAATGAGCTCATTAAACAGAGACGTCACGACGATGCTCTTTGTTCTGCGGTGTCCTGCAGCGTCCCCGGGTCACATAGTGTCAGGCGCCCTGTCCCATGGCCCTGCCTCCCCAACCCCTCTCCGTCCCCTGCCCACTCCCATCCACACCAGCCCCATCCCCAAGGGACCACCCCCTGGGTGCCACCACGGTGCCACCTTCGCGTGACACTGAGCCTGAGGCCCCGCAGGGGCTGCTGGTGGCACTGAGGGGCCCTGATGTCACGGGGACACTCGGCACGGGGACACTTGGTGCAAGGGGACACGGGGTGTGGGGACACCTGGCGTGGGGATTTGGGAATTTGGGGATGGAGATGCTTGGCATGGGGACACCTGGCATGGGGACACCTGGCATGGGACACACGGCACAGGGTCACTTGGCATGGGGGCACAGGGCAAGGAGACGTGGCATGGGGACACTGGGTATGGGGACACCTGGCATGGGGACACTTGGTACAGGGTCACCCACTGTGGGGACACACGGCAAGGGGACACTTGGCATGGGGGCACAGGGCATGGAGACATGGCATGGGGACACCGGGCATGGGGAATCTTGGCATGGGGACACCTGGCATGGGGACACTAGGTGCGGAGTCACCCGCTGTGGGGTCACACGGCAAGGGGACACCTGGCGTGGGGACACCAGGCGTGGGAGGGAGATGCTTGGCACAGGGGACACCGGCCATGGGGACATTTGGTGCGGGGTCACCCGCTGTGGGGTCACACGGGCGGGGGACACTTGGCACGGGGACGCGGGGCATGGGGACAGCCCCGGGCAGGATGCGGCCCCCCCCGGCCCCCCCCCCCCCGGCCCCACGTGGCGCCCCCCCCAGGGCCCGCCCCCCCCTCCCGATTGGCCGGGACGCGGCCCTCCCCTCCGCCGATTGGCTCCCGCCTTCACTATGAATCCGGCGCTGGGCGGGGGCCGGGGGGGATCGCGACCGGGGATCGCGATCGCGACCGGGGATCGCGACAGCCCCTCCCCCGTAAGTGCGACCCGCGGGGCGCCGGAGGGGACGGAGGGGACGATACGGGGGGGGG
>NW_023304834.1:6833-13404 GCF_011077185.1 Oxyura jamaicensis
CCCCCCCCCCCCCCCATAGGCACCTTCCCGTGGGGACCCCAAGGACGCGCCCCCGGGGTGCGCAGGGCCAAGTACGGGGGCAGCGGGGCAGGGGCACTGCCATGTGTCCCCACCTGCCCCCCCCGTGGGATGCAGCCCCGTGGTGGCTCGGGTCACCCCAAGGGACACCGAAAGGTCTGGCTGGGGGGTCCCGGGGGGTGCTGGCTGCCCTGGGGCTCCCCCCGCCCCCCCCCCAAAAGGCAGCATCCAGCGGATCCAGCCCGAACTGTGGCCAAAACCTCCTCAGCCCCACGGGGGGGACCCCAGTGGTGGGAGGCCAGCCCCGACCCCAAACCCCTTCCTCACCCCAAAACCTCCCCCACGAGTGGCTCGGGGGCCTCCGGGTGCCACCGCGAGCTGTCGGGGCTCAGCTTGTGGCACCCCAAGCTCGTTTCTGTCCCTTCCACAGCCCCTGCTGCCATGTCAGCCGAAAATACGGCGCCGGCGGAGGCCGAGCGGGAGGCGCAGGTAGGGATGCTGAGGGCCGAGGGGGCTGGGGGCATTGCTGTGTCTCCCCCCAACCCCCCCGGCTCACCGTCCCCGTGCCCCGCGGCAGAGCGTGGTGAGTCGGGTGGCCAACCTGGCCCTGGTGAGCTCTGCCCGCGGCGCCGTGTCCACCGCCTACGCCTCCACCAAGGAGAGCCACCCCTACATCCGCTCGGTGTGCGACGTGGCCGAAAAGGGGGTGAAGACCCTGACGGCGGCGGCGGTCAGCGGGGCCCAGCCCCTCCTCACCAAGCTGGAGCCGCAGAGTGAGTGGGGCTGGGGGGGGTAGCACCCCCAAACGGGCTGGGGGTGCCCGGGAAGCTGTCCCCAGCGAGGAAATGGGGTTAAAAAGGCTGGTTTTTGGTCTGCAGTTTCCACTGCCAACGAGTATGCCTGCAAGGGGCTGGACAAGCTGGAGGAGAAGCTGCCCATCCTGCAGCAGCCCACGGAGATGGTAACGTTGTGCATCCCCCCCTGCTCGGGGGGCACCAGGATTGAGCCCTGGGCCAGCTGCTGGGACAAGCACCCCCCCTGCACTGTCCCCCCCTCCCAGGTGGTCGCAGGGACCAGGGAGCTGGTGTCGTCCACCGTGACGGGCGCGAGGGAGGCCGTGAGCGGGGCAGTGGGCCTGGCCCGCGGGGCCGTGCAGGGCAGCGTGGAGAGGACCCGGCGGGCGCTGAGCACCGGCATCAGCACCGTGGCGGGCTCCCGCGTGGGGCAGCTGCTGGCGACGGGGGCGGGCACGGTGCTGGAGAAGTCAGAGGAGCTGGTGGAGCACTACCTGCCCAGGACGGACGAGGAGCCGGGTGAGTTGCTGGCTACGCCGTGCCCAAAACCCACCTCTCCCTCTTTTGGGGGTGCCATCCCTCCGGGACCGCGCCCCATCCCCAGGGCTCAGCAGCACCCAGCGCCTCTCACCATCTCCACTCACACCCCGGGGTGGTGCTGAGCCTCACAGGGCCGCCAGGGCGCAGGGGACAGTCCCTGTGTGGCTGCTCCGTAGGCACCCGGAGCTGGGGAACGCGGAGCAGTGGTGGGTGAACTCTCACCTGGAAAGCAGAAAACAAATATAGCCCTGCGCCACCAGCCCACCCGTGCTGGGTATTTATAGCTCGGCACGGGGCAGCGCTGGGCAGAGCTGGCCCTGTGTCACCGCAGAGGTGACCGGAAGGGTTGTGGGGACACCTTCGCATGACCCAGGGGGCAAGCAGCCGGGTTTGTCCCTGTGCCGGGGCGCAGAGCTCAGGGGACATCCCAGCACCACCAGTGGGATGCTCCGTGCCCGGCACGGGGACATCCCGGTGGGGTGGCTTTCACTTGGGGTGGCTCTCACCCGCTCGCCCCGCAGCGGCCCCGGTGGCGGACGGCACCGCGGCGGCCTCGCTGGAGCAGCAGAGGCGGCGGCAGAGCTGCTTCGTGCGCGTGGGCTCGCTCTCGGCCAAGCTGCGGCACCGAGCCCTGCGTCGCTCGCTGGGCGAGCTGCAACGGGCCCGGCACAGCGCGCAGCACGCCCTGGCCCAGCTCCAGCGTGTCATCGAGCTGGTAAGCCCACGGTGGTCCCCGCGGCCCCGTGCGTGCCCCCCTCAGTGCACTCCCACTGCTCTCCCTTCCCGCAGATTGAGCAGGGCATGGACGGGTCCCTGCGCGGCGCCCGGCAGCACCTGCACCGCATGTGGCTCGAGTGGAGCCGGCAGGACGGCGTGCCCATGGAGGACAGCCAGGTATTTTTTGGGGGGTGGCCGTGCCGAGGAGGCCTCCGAGACGAGGGGTCCGGGTCGTCTCCCCCCGGGGGCTGCCCGCTCACTGCCTTGCAGGTGGAGGCGCGGACGCTGGCCATGCTGCGGGGGCTGCTGCAGCAACTGCAGGCCGCCTGCGCCCGCCTCGCCGCCAGCGCCCGGGGGCTGCCGGGCAGCGTGCAGGACACGGCCGGGCACGTGCGGCACGGCGTGGAGGGCGTGCACGCCTCCCTGGCGCGCGCCCGCTCCTTCCACGACCTGTCGGACATGGTGCTGGCGCAGAGCCGCGAGACGGTGACGCGGGCGCAGCTGAGCATCGACGAGTTCATCGAGTACGTGGGGCAGCACGCGCCCCTGCCCTGGCTCGTGGGGCCGTTCGCCCCAGCCCTCGTCGAGTACCCGGAGGACAGCCCCGTGGAGATGGCCAAGTGGAACGGCTGCGTGACCGTGGGTGGGGGGCACCGGGCGCCCCCTGCCCCGCAGTCGTGCAGCGGGCGCTGAGCTTCCCGACGCCCCCCCAGCGGGGAAGGTGCCCGCCTCACAGCTGCAAATCTACCCCTGCTGGGGGGGGCAAGTGCCAGGATGGACTCGGTGGCCCGGCGTGGGACCCCTGATGCCACTTGGGACTCTGGGGGGGAGGCAGGGGAGGGTGGCACGCGGAGGATGGAGCGTGTGCCCGGCCCTGCCCGGCCAGCATGGGGACAGCAGCTCCCTACGATGTCCCCGAGCCTGGCAGCATCGGGATTTAACAGCCTCAGGGCCCGTTAAAGAGGGCAAAAACGAGGCAAACCAAAAAGTTACACCAAAAAAAAGTTAAAAGTTGGCGTTAAAAAGAAAAAACAAACCCCAATTCTCTTGGCGTTACTCAGAGCCACCGGCGTGAGCTGCTGCGGGGTGGGATGTGCGACGGGGGGGTCCCTGGGGGGCCGGGGAGCACCCTGCGGGGGGGCTTCGTGTTGGGGGCCGGGGGGCCGGGAGCGGCAGCTGGGTGCTGCTGGACTGTGACCCGCAGCCGTGTGGCACTGAACTTCGTCCCCGTTATCGCCGCCACTGCTCCAACCCCACCACGCACCCATGGCGGGGCTGGGCCCGGGGCACCCCCTGCGCTGGGGATGGGGTGGGGGGCACCGGGGGGGGGGGGGGCCCGGGGGCCCGCTGGGACCGATCCTGAGCACCCCCCGGGACCAGTCTCAGCACCCACCGGGATCACTCGGCACCCACGGGGCCGTGCTGGGGGGGGACACCGGGACCCCGATATGGGGGAATCTCGGGCGGGGCGGGGGGGGGGGGGACACCCCCGTGCCCGTGGGGGGTTTCCGGGGCCGGCGGTCGCTGTCCCCGGTCCGGCCCCGATGGGGCGGGCCCCGGTCACATGCGCACGGGGCGGGTCCGGGGCTATAAGACCGGGGTGGGGGCCGAGCACCGGGTCCAACACCGAGCCCAGCACCGAGACGGTGAGTGCGAACCGGGACCGGGACCGGGACCGGGACCGGGATCGGGGATCGGGACCGTGGGGTTCCCTGCAGCCTCCAGCCCGGTGCTGCGATGTTCCCCGGAGAGCAGCCGCTGCCCGCAGACCGGGGGTGGGGTGGGGGGGACCGGGACCGACCCCCCCTTGCGTAGGAGCTCCGGGAGTGTCTGGAATATGGGGTGGGGGGACCGGGACCCCCCCTGCCCTGGGCAGTCTGACGGTGGGGATAGGGGCTACTGGGTCCTGAGCTTGGGGTCCCCCCGTTGTGGGGTAGCCAGCCCCCCCCATCCCGTTTGGGGGTGCCTCCCCCCTGCTCAGCCCCATGCGTTGTTTCCTCCCTCCCCCAGCCCCACCATGGCCTCCAGCGAGCCCGGGACGGCGCAGCCCAAGGCTGAAGAGCAGCAGGTCAGTGGGGCAGGGGGGTGCTGGGGGGGGGTCCGGTGTCCCCTGCCCTCCGGTCACCACTTGGGGTGAGGAGGGGGGACACCCCAGTGCTACCCCTGGGGGCTGCACGCGTTGCCCCCCACCTCAGCCCCGAGGAGATTTGGGGCTCTGGCAGGCTCCCCCCCATCCCTTTTCCTATACCCAGAGCATCGGGACGCGGGTGGCCAGCCTGCCCCTGGTGAGCTCTGCCTACGGCATGGTGTCCACCGCCTACGCCTCCACCAAGGAGAGCCACCCCTACGTCCGCTCGGTGTGCGACGTGGCCGAAAAGGGGGTGAAGACCCTGACGGCGGCGGCGGTCAGCGGGGCCCAGCCCCTCCTCACCAAGCTGGAGCCGCAGAGTGAGTGGGGCTGGGGGGGGGTAGCACCCCTAAACGGGCTGGGGGTGCCCGGGAAGCTGTCCCCAGCGAAGAAACGGGGTTAAAAAGGCTGGTTTCTGGTCCGCAGTTTCCACTGCCAACGAGTACGCCTGCAAGGGGCTGGACAAGCTGGAGGAGAAGCTGCCCATCCTGCAGCAGCCCACGGAGAAGGTAACGGGGGGGTGGGCACACGTGCTCAGGGTCTGCCCTGGCGCTGCCTCACTCAGGGCTTTTCCTCCCCCCCAGCTCATCTCAGACACCAAGCAGCTCGTGACATCCACCGTGACGGGGGCCAAGGATGTCCTGACCAGCACCGTGGCGGGGGCCAAGGACGCCGTGAGCAGCCGGGTGACGGGGGTGATGGACATGACCAAAGGGGCCGTGCAGGGCAGCGTGGAGCTGACCAAGTCGGCGGTCAGCAGCGGCGTCAGCACCGTCATGGGCTCGGCCATGGGCCAGATGGTGGTCAGCGGGGTGGGCTCCGTGCTGGAGAAGTCAGAGGAGCTGGTGGACCACTACCTGCCCATGACGGATGAGGAGCTGGGTAAGGACCCGATCGCAACCCCCCGGAGATGTGGGGCGGGCTGGGGACCCTCCCTTGGAGGCACCGTGGGTAGATCCCCCATGGGGTGGTCTCTGAGTGGGGGGGGGGTTCACCTCACTGGCTCCTCTCCTGCAGCCAAGCTGGCCACGGCCGTGGAGGGCTTCGAGACAGAGCAGCAGAAGCAGCAGCAGAGCTACTTCGTGCGCCTGGGCTCGCTGTCGGCCAAGCTGCGGCACCGGGCCCTGCAGCACTCGCTGGGCAAGCTGCAAAGTGCCCGCCACAGCAGCCAGGACGTGCTGGCCCAGCTCCAGCGCACCCTCGACCTGGTAGGACCCATCCCTATATCGTTTCCTCCCCCCTTTCCCCATGGGGCTGCGACGAGCCACCCTCACCCTGCTCTGCCCCCCCCGGCAGGTGGAGCAGCTCAAGCAGGGCATGGACCAGAAGCTGCAGGGAGGGCAGGAGAAGCTGCAGCAGCTGTGGCTGGAGTGGAGCAAGAAGCAGCCGGGCGGTGGCAAGGACCTGGTTCCACCAGAGGTGGGTAGAAGGCAGGGGGAGCCCCCCCGGGAGCTCCGTGCCACCCCTCACCTCGCCTCGTCCCCCGCAGGCGGTGGAATCGGGCACGCTGGCCATGGTGCAGGGCCTGACGCAGCAGCTCCAGAGCGCCTGCCAGCCCTTGGTGTCCAGCCTGCAGGGCCTCCCCGCCGGCATCCAGGACACGGCCGGGCAGGTCCGCCACAACGTGGAGGAGCTGCGGGCCAGCCTGGCCTCCGCTACGTCCCTCCAGGAGGTGACGGGCAGCGTCCTGGCCAAGGCTCGTGCCCACGCCGCGAAGGCCCGCGAGCTGATGGACGAGCTGGTGGAGCACGTGGCCCACAACACTCCTCTGTCCTGGCTGGTGGGGCCCTTCACCCCCTCCACCCAGCACCTGCTGGGCCTCCAGGGGCAGTAGCAGCCTCGCGGGGGTGCGATGATAGCGATGATACGGCTCTAGCTCCCACCTCGCCTGGCCCAAGTAACTCCTCATCCTCCTCCTGCCTGCACCGGGTGCAGGAGCCCTGCAGCGCGGCTCTGTCCCCTCTCGCCTGTCGCAGGGAGGTGCCAGCAAAGTGCCTTGGCTTCCCCAAGTGCCTACAGCAGCCCCTGGCCCTCGTTTGCCATCTCTGGATCCCCCTGTGCCCCCCTCCCATCATCCTGGGTGCCTTTCAGCCCCTCGTCTTCCCTCTGCCCTTCAGCGGGGGGGGCCCGGGGCTCGGTGCAGGCAGGGGCAGCTGCTGAAGCAATAAACTCCCCGTAGTTTTGCACTGGTCGGAGCCTTCTTGTGGGACCTGGGGGTGGGGAGGGGATGGGGGGGGACCCATTCAGGCCTAATCCGACCTCAAAGCTTTGGATGAGGGGGGCGATGGAGCTGCTGGAATGGAGGAGGGGTCTCGTAGCCCTGTGGTCTCCCAGGGCCTGGGGCTCCCAGTGGGGGCACTGGGCCGGGGGGGGG
>NW_023304834.1:13504-14798 GCF_011077185.1 Oxyura jamaicensis
GGGGGGACGTGGGGTGCTCCAAGGAACCACCCCTGGGTGCGGGGCTGGAGCAGGAGGAGCAGCAGAGCGGGGGTCGGGGCTGAGGGCAGGGGCTGAGCTGCAATGGGGGGTGGGGGGGGGGGTCGTAGCTGGCTTTAGGTCACCCATCAGCTGGGCACGGCTGCAGGGTGATGCCCCCTCACACCAGCGCCTTGCTGGGGTGCCGCATGGCTTGACCAGCCCGGCCCGGGGCACGGTGGCAGGTCCCTGTCCCCCGGCCATCGGGGACCTAAGGACAGGGCTGAATCAGCCCCGCATCGGGCAGCAGTGCCCGTCCCGTCTCACCCCATCCCTCCTCCCTCCGCCTCTCGCTTCCCAAAAATTGGGCAAGAGGGACACGAGGGTTATTTGGGTTTTATTTGGGTTGTGTTTATGAAGGGTTGGAGCATGAAATCAAGCCTGGAAAATAACACAGGCTCCCCAGGGCAGAGTTACAGCAACAGCAGCCTGCGAGCAGGAGCGTGGCAAACGACCCCGTGTCAGCACCGCCGCGGGTGCCCGATCCTTGGCACAAAGAGGACACGAGGACGCAGCGTCTGGTTGAGCTGGGAACATCTTTATTTTACATATACAAAAGCTTCAGATCCTTGCAAAAGAGCGGAGAGACAGACAGACAGACGAGATGCTGCCCAGCACGAGGCAGGATGCTGCCCCGGTTGAGTCCCCCAGCTCAGAGAGGAGAGAATACACAATTTCACTTTGTTTTTCCCCAAAGGCTGGTGCCCGGCCCTGCAGCCTCTGCGGGAGCAGAGGGACCAGGCTCCAGCAGCTGCATCCAGCTGGAGAGAACGTCACGGTAGGGAAAGGGGCTCCGAGCAGCAGGGAGAGGGTCCCCAACTGCTGGGACAAGTGCCTACGTCCACGGCAGGGCCCAGCACGGCTGCTCCCAGCCCGGGCACAGGAAAATCGAGAAGAAAGGAGCCTGGAGTAGCAGGGTGAGCCCTGGGGAGCACAGCCAGGCCCTGCCCTCACCCCTCAGGGGTCCAGGTGCCCCCTGACAGGGACAGGGCCACCCCTGGGTGCCCGGCCTGGCTCCTGGCCCGAGGGAACAGGGGGCACTGAGGGCTTTTTCCAGTCACTGCCCCGGGAAGGGGGGCAAAGGGAAGAGGGATGCTCCTGCCCTCCCCTAGTCACAGTCAGCGATGCCTCAAGAAATAGACACTAGGGCTCCTCGTGTTTTTCATTAAAAAACCCTTTATATTCATTTCATGTCGGTTGAAATCACAAGAAATTAGGTGGAGGTGGGGGGGGGGGG
>NW_023304835.1:0-13623 GCF_011077185.1 Oxyura jamaicensis
TAGCACCACACCAGTGTCCCCTCCCATGGCCGGGACCGAGTGAGGTGTGCACCCCAAAAATCGGAGCCCCGGGTCCCGTTGCAGACCTGCTTACACCTGACACCTCCAGAACCCCGTGGTCCTGCAGCACCCATGGGTGCTGGCGCCAGCATCATGCTGGGGCTCCCCTGGGGGCTGCAATTTTTTCCCCCCGGAGCTGACGCTGGCTTCTCCCGGGGGTCAGATTTCCCCGTCCCTCCCATAACAATCGCGGCGGCTTGGAAGCGGCACATGCTGTTCCCATCCGTGGCGCAGGTGAGCCAACAGATGTGAGCAATTATTGTCCGATCCCGAGGCTCCCCGGCCCTGCCAGCTCCCGGGCTCGGCAGCGGGTGAACAACCGCAGCATTGTTCGGCTTTATGTAACAGCCCCAGCCCGGAGAGCCCGGGGATGCTGCCAGGGCCGTGCCTCGCACGAAAGGCGGCCGCGACCCCGCGCCGTGCCGCTGCCAGCGCTGCCTGCCCCGGAGCTGGGCGCACCGAGAGCCCGGGACTCTCCGTGCTCACCTGGTCCCCAATTCCTCCCCAAGCCACGCGTGTCCCCTGCCCTGACCCGCTGGTGGGTGTCCCCAGGGGACCCCTGTGCCCCTGGGGATGGAGCGGGGTCCCCAAGGGGCTCGGTGAGTGTCCCAGGGACATCCCCGTCCTCACCGCTGCCCGATTCCCCGCAGCAAGGCGGAGGCGGAGGCCATCGAGAAGGAGCTGCTGGAGGATTACCGCTTCGGGCGGCAGCAGCTGATCGAGATCTGGGGACACGCCTGTGCCATGGCCGTGACCAAGGTGAGGGAGCCGCCGGGGCTGGGGACACCCCGCTAGGGACAGGGGCATTGCTGCTGGCCCCATCCCACCCCATCCCATCCCATCCCACCCCAGGGAAGGTGCCTCTGAGGGAGGTGCTGAGCCCTTCCCATGGTGCTGGCACCGCTGGGCACTGCCTGCCCCCGCTGCGTGCAGGCAGGAGGGTGCTGGGGGGTGGCCGGGGGGCTCCCTGTGCCCTGGCACTGCTCTTGCTGGGAGCCTGGATGCTCAAGCTGGGTGCGAGGAGGAGGAGGAAGAGGAGGCAGCGATGCTCCGGGCAGTGGAGGTGCAGCACCAGGGGCAGCTTCGTGCCTCACCAGGCCGGTGAGCTCGGCTGCCTGGCTCAGCTTTTCCATTCGAGGCGTCGGGGCCGCTCTCTGCCCTCCCCTTTTTTAAGGGCACAGACTTCGCCCGAGGAGCAGAAATATTTGGGTGTTGGAGCCTCGGCACAGCCCGTGGTCAGCGGGGCTGGCTCAGCCCCACGCCTCTCCCCTGGGGCACCCACAGGTCGCAGCATCCCCAGCTCCACCACGAGCATCCTCCTCGCGGGGCTGAGCATCCTCCTCACGGGTACCACCAGGGGAGAGCATCCCCCGACCCCAGCTTGGGCATCCCCAGGGACCCCCAGCATCGTCCCCTCCTCGGGCTCCCCCCAGCTCATCCTCGGTTGCCCCAAGGCAGCTGGAAGCGCGTTCGGGGCCGCAGCCAAAGGCAGGGCCAGGGCTGGGCAAGAGGGGCTTTGTGCAGTGCAGCAGCGGCTGCGAACTGGCCGTGCCGCTCG
The DNA here is from genome assembly GCF_011077185.1 of Oxyura jamaicensis. Lineage (NCBI taxonomy): Eukaryota > Metazoa > Chordata > Aves > Anseriformes > Anatidae > Oxyura > Oxyura jamaicensis. The sequence continues at coordinate 1,619 of NW_023304835.1, forward strand.
GGGCTCCGGTGTTTGGATTGAACCGGGAACCAGGCTCAGAGAGCAGGAAAAAATCTGTCAATGGATAAACAGAGCCTCCCTGGGCAGGCTGCTGGTATGCGGAGCGCCGCCGCCTCCCAGCAGGCTGGCGGGGAGCCCCGTCCCTCTGCGGGCACCGTCCTCATCCCACCATGGGCACCGACCCCGTCCTGCTGCGGGCACCATCCCCCTTTCACCATGTGCACCAGCCCCTTCCCACTGTGGGAATCATCTCTATCACGGCACCGTCCCCATCCTACCACCTGCACCATCCCCTTGTGGGAATCATCTCTCCAACCACGGCACCGTCCCCGTCCCACCATGGTCACCATCCCCATCCCACCGTGGTCACCGTCCCCATCCCACCACGGTCACCGTCCCCGTCCCACCACGTGCCGTTTTCCACCCAAGCCCTGCTCCCCCTTCCCCTGTCCTCTGCCACCTCCCCGGCACCAGGTGCCATCCCAGGGCCACCCCCGGGGACTGGGTGCCACGGTGCCACCCCCGGCTCCTCTCGCCCAGGCCTTCCCGCTGCCGTCCCTCCCGCGGAAGCAGCCCACGGTGCTGGTGGTGTGCGGCCCGGCGCAGAACGGTGCCATCGGGCTGGTGTGCGCGCGGCACCTGCGGATCTTTGTAGGTATCTTCCTCCCCACCTCCTCCTCCTCCTCCCCGAGCGGCCGCCGGCCCCAACGCTGCCTCTCCGCCACGCAGGACTACGAGCCCACCATCTTCTACCCCAAGCGCTCCCCGGACCCCCTGTACCGGGACTTCACCACGCAGTGCGAGAAGATGGACATCCCCTTCCTCTCCTACCTCCCCACCGAGGTGAGCCCCGGCAGGAGCTGCCCCAGCTCACTCCCTTACGTGCTTCACGTTATTATCTCATTATTATTGTTGTTATTTCCCCCCACCCCCCCCGGCTCTGCTGGGAGCCCGGGGATGCCATGAAATCCAGCGGGCGGCCGCCGCGCCCCGCCGCCGGCCCTGCCTTCCCCGAGCCCCCGGCTCTGTTGTTGTTGGAAGCGCCGGCCTCCCTCGGAGGAATGTGACCTGAAATCGCTGTCCTGGCCGGGCTGCGCGCGGCGTTTCCAGCCCGTTGCATCCCTCTCCCTTTAGCTGGGGGGGGGGATTTATTTTTTTTCACCACTTGCCGTGCGCATCCAGTGATGGAGGGGAAAGGGATGCCCCCGTCGGCACCGTTCCTACTCTCCGGGGGTGGGTGGGGGATTGGGGGCCACCCCCCCAGCTGCCCACTGTGTGTCCCCCCACCAGGTGCAGCTGATCAACGATGCCTACAACGCCGTGGTGGACGCGGTGCTGGGCGCCGAGGCGGAGCTGGGTGAGGGGAGGGGGCCCTGCGCCGGCATCCTCGCCACCCTGAAGCACGTCCGCATCCCCATCGTCAGCCTGGACGTGCCCTCAGGTCCGGCCCCGTGTTCGGGATGGGGTCCCCCCAGCCCTGGTTTGTCACCCTGTCCACCCCCGGTGTCACCCCCCAGCACGGGGACAGCCCCGGGGACCCCCCGCTGCCCCCGGCTTGGCAGCGTCCCTGCGGCTTGCCAGGAGCGAGGGCTGGCGGCGGCTCTCTGAGGATGCATTCAGGGCATCTCCAATAAATAACAAACTCCCCGAACTGAGACATGATGTAATTTGAAAACACCCGGGTGTCTGGTGGCCAGGCCTGGAATTGCCATCACCCCCCCGCCTCCACCCCCCCCTCTCCACCGCAGCTGCTGCCGGAGGAGCAAACAGAAGCCCTCGACACGGCAGCTGGTGAATCCCCACCAAGAAAAACCCTGCACCGTGCCAGGGACAGTGCTGAGGCAGGATGAGGCCAGAGCCATGCAGGGCAGTGATGGTGCTGGGTGCCGGGGGGGGGGGGGGGAGCTCCACATCCCCCAGCCCCACGGCATCCTCTGCCAGCGCGCAGGCTCGCTGTCCCCTCGGCCACCCCCTGACCCCCTCCCCGCCTCTCTCTTGCCGTGACAGGGTGGGACGTGGAGGCCGGGAGCAGCAGCGGGATCAGCCCCGACGTCCTGGTGTCGCTGATGGCGCCCAAGCAGTGCGCCCGCCGCTTCCTGGGCCGCCAGCACTTCGTGGCCGGCCGCTTCGTGCCCTACGACGTGCAGAAGAAGTTTGAGCTCAACCCGCCCGAGTACCCCGGCACAGAGTGCGTGGTGCCCCTGTGAGCCCTGGCAATAAAACGCTGGCAGCTCCTCGCCATGCTCAGTGTCTGCCTGGGGACGTGGGACGAGTGTCGGTGGGCTCCCACGGGTGGCCGTGGGGTCCCTGCTGTAGCCGCGTTGTCCCCATGGTGTGGCACCGTGATGGGGAAGGACCCGGCCCCAGGCCCCGTCACTCCATGGTGCTGGGCTGAGCAACCCCGGGGTTTAATTAATGGGGAGGGCAGTGATGAGCCAGCGCTGGGACTGTCCCCGTGTGTCCCAACAGTTGAGGGAGACGGAGTCCTCGGCCCCAGAGTGGCACCGGGGACCTGAATCCCCAAGAGTGCAGCTCCCTGTGCCGGGAGCCCCGTGCCCTACAGCAGCCTTGGTTTTGGGGAGCACATCTCAGGGATGGGGCCAGCACGGCCAAGGGGCTGCGGTGCCAAACCACAGCTGGCCACATTTTGGGGCAGCGCTGGGCTCCCCCTTGCTGGGTGCTTCCCTCCTGTGAGCAAGAGCCCGACGGGGCCACGGGTGCCGCGAGCTCCGCGCTCGCTGCCGGGGCGCACGCACGTGGCCCAGGTCACGGCGCGGGCGCCCACCGGCCGTGCCCAGGAGCGGCGGTGCCAGGGGAGGGTTGGCACCCCGGCCCCGACCGCATGAGCTCAGAGGAAGGGCTTTCTCGGCTTTTTCCCTTCCCTCCCAACCGCATTCCCAAGCGCGTCCAATTTTAGCAGCTTTGCAAAACAAGCCCTCGAGTTTACCGGGCTGGAGCGGCGAGTGGCAGCGCGCGGCCGGCTCGCGGGGAGGGCTCCTTCCCGCTTCCCTCTTGACACCAAGCCAGCCCCGGCGGAGCTGCCGGCCCCGAGTGCCAGGATCCGATTTCTGCTGTCTGCTGGCGCGAGGGGGAAAGCCCTCCTATATAGACCTGCGGGGCGGCCGCGCTCGCAGTCGCGAGCGGAGCAGCTGCGGCGTGGGCAGCCATGGGGGAGCTGCCGCTGGCTCTCCTGGCTCTCGCTGCCCTTCGCTGTGCCGGGGCGCCAGGTAAGATTTCGGCGTTTTTAACGACGTCCCAGGGATGCCTCCAGGAAAACTTCTCATCCCCATCGCACTGATGGCATGGGGCTGGGGGCTGCCGGCAGCGCTGTGGGGCAGGATGGCAGAGCCGGGGCTTGCCAGATGTTTGCCGGGGCCAGATGTTTGCGACTGCAGCTGGGGAATGTCCCTCCTGCATCTGCTCGGAGGATGCTCGGGGCCCCTCTGCCTCACTCGGGAGCTTTGCCTTCCCCGGGGCTGTGACACCGGAGGGATGGGGACGTGCCCCGTGCCGTGTCCCCACCAGCGCTGCCTGCTCCGGTGCTGGTGCCCGAACCTGTGTGGGAAATCCCATCTGGAACTGCCGTCAGCCCCCCAGGTCCTCCGTGGGGCCCCCCAACCCTGCGTGGGTTCTGCAAGGTGCCAAGGACAGCGTCTGGGCAAGGAAGCCAGGAACATCCCCGGTCCTGGGGAGAAAAAAATCCATCGACCTCGCAGGGTTCTGCAAGGGGTTTCTGCTGCCTGGCTGCTCCACGTGGCTCTGCCGTGTCCCTGGGGACAGGGGTGGCATTGCTGCTGGCAGGGGACACCACACGTCTGTGGGGTGCCCATGGGTATCCACTGCATGCTCATGGGGTGCTCCGTGCTGCACGGTGATGTCTGGGGGGCTCGGACACATCCTGCCCTGGATGATGGACACCCCTGGGACCCATTTGTCAGCTGGCCACAAACCTCCCTCCCTGGGCTGCTCTGGGGACATCGGCTCGTCCCATCGGCTCCTTGCCCCACAGGGCATCACAGCACAGCCCTGGGCACCCCCCCTTTTTCTCTGGGGATCATCCTTCTGTCCGTCCCACTGCCGTGTGCTCATCACACCCAGGATCGGGGCAGGGCTGCCCCCAGAAAACCCCGGTGTCCTGGGGTGAACTCCCTGGGGGAGCTGGAGTAGGGGGGACCGCGGGCAGCGAGCCCCCCCCCCGCGCTGGCTGCTTCCGTGCAGCACCTGCGATGCGCGGCTCAGCCTGCCCCGGGGGCTTTGCAGCCCAATTTCCTGCCGTGTCCCAGTTTGGTTGCTGGGGGCCGATCGTGCCGCAGCTCCTCACCCCTCCCCCCCCCCCCCATGTCTCCCCTGGGGCAGCGGGGAGCTGGCAGGCAGCGTTTGCAGGCGGGCAGCCTCTGCTCCGCCACCACCAAACCCTGCCCCGAGCCCAGCACCTGCCCCGTGCCTGGCCGGGGATGTCACTAGCAGCGTGACATCGGTGTCCACGCTTGGAGAGGGTCCCTGGGGACAGGGCGAGACGGTGCCGGGGGCTCTCACCCTGTGCCTCCCCCAGAGTCCCTGGAGAACGACTCGGAGCCGGGCAAGAGCGGCGCACCGGGGAAGCCCTGGAAAGCAGCCCCCAGCCTGGCGGACCTTGACCTGGACACGGCAGGTACGGCCACCCGGCACTGCGGGGCTGTCCCCAAAGCCCCGTGGGACGCCATGGGACACGGTGGTGCTGGGGACACACAGCTGGAGCCACGCTGGGACACCTCTCCCTTGCAATCCACAAAGGGGATACATGGAAACATGTCCCCCAGTGCCAGCCTGCTAGATGACACCTTCCCCTGGGGACAGCGGGGACACCAGGCTCCCACGGCGGTGTCCCCTGGGGCTCTCGCAGCAGGGATGTGGTGGCCGCCCTGTGCACCCCAGGCTTCCCCTTCCCCAGCACCCGGTGCTCTCAGGCCTGTGTGCTTCGGTCCACTTGTCCCCTACCCTCGCAGCCCACCAGCTGTCCCCGCGGAGCTGTCCCCGGGGTGCCCCTTCCCCAGCCCCGGTGGCACCTGGGGCCACACCGGCGCTTTTAGGGGTGGAGGCTGTGCCCCATGCTCTCGGGTGGCTCTGTCCCAGGTGGAGGGGCCGAGTGGACGTCCTGGTTCAACATCGACCACCCCGGGGGGGACGGGGACTACGAGAGCCTGGAGGCCATTCGCTTCTACTACCGCGGGCGCGTGTGCGAGCGGCCCGTGGCCATCCAGGCCCGCACCACCGAGTGGGAGCTGCCCGAGGACGTGGGTGAAGTCGTGCACTTCAGCCCCAAGAAGGGCTTTCGGTGCGTCAACAAGGAGCAGCCGCAGGGCAAGACCTGCTCCAACTACCACATCCGCTTCCTCTGCCCGCTGGGTGAGTGCTGGTCCCCAAACCCCGCTGCCACCTCTTGGGGGTGGATCCGTGCGCGCTGTCCCCACCTGGAGAATGCGAGGGACACCTTCCCAGGCAGAAATAATGATGGAGGTGGGCATGGGTTTGTCCCACGGTGGTGGGTTCCCACGAGCCTCCCCCTTCACCTACTGCCTCTGTCCTCCCAGAGCACATCTACTGGTCTCACTGGTCCTCCTGGAGCCCCTGCTCGCGGAGCGCCTGCGGCAGCAGCGGCACCCAGACCCGCCAGCGCCGCTGCGTCAACGCGCAGGTGGTGGCTGCGCTGAAGGAGCTCAAGTGCAAGGGCAAGGCGGTGGAGAGGCGGGCGTGCAGCGCCGGCCCCTGCCCAGGTAGGGACTCCCCCCCCCGCATCCTCTGGCTCCCACCTGCAGCCTCCCCACCCTGTTCCTAAAGAGACAGAGAGGAGACGGCGGCGGAGCCAAGCGCCGGCCCTTCCCCGGCCGCAGGAATGTCGGCACTGGGCTGCGGTCTCCCGTGCTGGCTTTGCTGGGGAAGGTTTTTGCGCTTCGCTGTGCTCGCCGGCCGGCTCCGGCTCAGCTCCGAGCCCCCGCGCGGGGGCACGGGCTGTCCCGTGGGGCCGCAGCCGTGCAGCGGCTGCCCCCGCGCCGACGCGGCAGCTCCCCGGGCGATGTGCCCCCGCCTGCACATCGTCAGCTTAATTGCAATAACAGAGGCTGCGCTTGTAAAAATAGCTTGGCAGGGGCGTGCAGGGCCGAGCCGGGGGCTGGATGGGGCACGGGCGGCTGGATGGAAACTTGTAGGGTGGGGACCCCATTGTGCCTGCGTCCCCCATCCCCTGTGCTGCAGTTCTGCAGCGTTATTCCCTGCGTCGTGCTCCCTCCGGGCAGGGGGAGCGCGGTGCCCGATGCCCACCTGGCATCTCCCCGCAGAGCCGACGTGGACGGAGTGGGGAGCGTGGGGGCCCTGCTCCCGCAGCTGCGGCAGCGCCGGGACGCGCGTCCGCCGCCGGAGCTGCAAGAACGCCAAGAAGCTGCTGTGCGCCGGGCGCCCCGCCGAGGTGCAGAAGTGCCCCCCCTCGCCCTGCCCAGGTACCTGTCCTTGGGGACACGGGGGCGCTGACCCCACTGGTGGTGGTGGCCACGGGGTCTCAGCGCCGTGCCGTCCCGCAGCCTGCCCCGAGAACACCCTGCAGGGCACCGTCGTCTCCACCACCGGCGCGGCGCTGCCCGGTGCCCGCATCTACCTGGAGGGCCGCCCGCCGGTGCTGGTGGCCCGCAGTGACACGCGTGGCAACTTCCACGTGGCCGGGGTGTGCGAGGGCACCGCCGCCAACATCAGCGCCCACCGCGACGGCTTCGTCCCGGGACTGGCACCCATCACCTCCAACGGCTCCGGCGTGTCGGTGGCACGCGTGATGCTGCAGAAGCTGGGTGAGCACCGCGGCACCGGGGGCTGTGCCGTGTGCCCCTCGGGGTCCTGCACCCCAATGGGTGCATAGCAGGGGGGGCGTAGGGAGCGGGGAGGGGGGTCACCACGGCTGGCTGCACCCTCTGGTCCCTTCTCCTGCAGAGAAGCCCTACATGGTGCTGCACCCCAAGCCGAAGGTGCGGGTGGCCGGCCAGGAGGTGACTTTCTGCTGCAAAGCCTCGGGCACCCCCGTGCCCAAGAAGTACTACTGGTGAGTGGGTGCGGGTGGGGGGGAGGTATGGGGGCCACCCACCGCGTCCCGGCTCACCGTGTCCCCGTCCCCACAGGTACCACAACGGGACGCTGCTGGACAGGAAGGTGCACAAGTACGGCAGCCGCCTGGCGCTGCGGGCGCTGGTGCCGGAGCAGGCTGGCACCTACCACTGCAAGGCCAGCACCGAGGCGGGCGCCATCAGATCGGCACCGGCACAGCTCACCGTGCTGGGTGGGTGGGGACGGGGTCTTTGTGGGGAGGGCAAAGGTGCTGGGGCATTGCACCATCCCCGGGAGCGTGGGATGGGCTTCGTTAGCGGCGTTTTCATGGGATGGGGACCCTAAACCCTATTTCTGCTGCCTTCCCCAGCCCAGGGCCAGCAGAGCTGCAACCCGAAGCCGGAGCCCAGCCTCATCGAGCTGCCCGCCGAGTGCCGGCAGGACGCCGAGGGCTCCCGGTACTACGACGTGGGGCACTGCCCGCCGGCACCGTGCGCCGGCAGCCCGGCTGACGGGAAGCGGTGCGGGGCGGGCGCGCGGCGCTGCTGCGGCGTGCGGCGCATGGAGGTGCGGGAGATCCAGTGCGGCGGCTCCGTGCTGCCCGTCAAGGTGGTGGCCGAGTGCGGCTGCGGGCCCTGCGCCCAGCCCCGCGTCCTGGTGCAGGGACGGGTGACGGCGGCCGACACCGGAGAGCCCCTGCGCTTCGGGCAGATCTTCCTGGGGAGGAAGAAGATCGGCTTCACCGGCTACCAGGGCTCCTTCACCATCGAGGTGCCGCCGGACACGCAGCGCCTGGTGGCCCGCTTCGTGGACCGGCAGCAGCGCTTTGTGGACGCCGTCAAGGTCCTGCCCTTCAACAGCCGGGGCGGTGCGGTCTACCAGGAGGTCAAGATGATGCGGAAGAAGGAGCCGGTGGAGCTGGATGCCGGCCGGACCAACGCCATCCCGCTGGGCGAGGTGAGCGGCCAGGAGCCCGTCGGGGAGCTCGTCATCCCCGCCGGCGCCTTCCTCCGCCCCTCCGGGGAGGTTTTCAGTGGCACCGTCAAAGCCAGCGTCACCTTCCTGGACCCCAGGGACATCGCCACGGCCGGCGCCGCCTCCAGCGACCTGAGCTTCGCCAACGCCGAGGGGGAGATCGTCCCCCTGCGGACCTACGGCATGTTCGCCGTGGACTTTCGGGAAGGGGATTCGGGCGAGGCGCTGCAGACGGGGCCGGTGGAGGTGCGGATGGACGCGGGGCAGATCCGGATGCCGGAGCACCTGAAGAAGATGAAGCTGTGGTCCTTGAACCCCGAGACCGGCTTGTGGGAGGAGGAGGGCGTCTTCCGCCCGGCCAAGGAGAGGCGCGGGAAGAGGGAGGAGAGGACCTTCCTCGTGGGGAACATGGAGATCCGCGAGCGGCGCCTCTTCAACCTGGACGTGCCGGAGGACCGCCGCTGCTTCGTCAAGGTCAGGGCTTACAGCAACGAGAAGTTCAACCCCTACGAGCAGCTGGAGGGGGTGGTCATCAGCCTCATCAACCTGGAGCCCCAGCCCGGCTTCCCCGCCAACCCGCGGGCCTGGGGCCGCTTCGACAGCGTGGTCACCGGCCCCAACGGCGCCTGCCTGCCCGCCTTCTGCGACGCCCGGCGCCCCGACGCCTACTCGGCGTATCTCACCGCCACGCTGGGCGGCGAGGAGCTGGAGGCCGTGGCCTCCAGCCCCAAGCTCAACCCCAACGCCGTGGGGGTGTCCCAGCCCTACCTGAACAAGCTGGGCTACCGCCGGCTGGACCACGATGACCCCAGCTTCAAGAAGACGGCCTTCCAGATCAACGTGGCCAAGCCCGACCCCAACAACATCGACGAGACCAACGGCCCCGTCTACCCCTACCGCAGCCTCAAGGAGTGCGAGGAGGCGCCGGTGAGCGCCAACCACTTCCGCTTCTACCGCGTGGAGGTGGACAAGTACGAGTACAACGTGGTGCCCTTCAAGGAGAGCGACCTGACCTCCTGGACCGGCGACTACCTGGCGTGGTGGCCCAACCCGCAGGAGTTCAGGGCGTGCTTCATCAAGGTGCGGATCGAGGGGCCGCAGGAGTACATGGTGAGGTCCCGCAACGTGGGGGGCAGCCACCCCCGCACCCGGGGGCAGCTCTACGGGCTGCGCGACACCCGCAGCGTGCGGGACGCCCTGCTGGAGAACAGCTCGGGAGCCTGCGTGGAGTTCAAGTGCAGCGGGATGCTCTACGACCAGAGCCTGGTGGACCGCACCTTGGTCTCCATCATCCCCCAGGGCAGCTGCCGCCGCACGGCCGTCAACGGCCTCCTGCGGGACTACCTGGCCCGGCACCCGCCGGTGGCTGACACCAACAACACGGCCGCCTTCACCATGCTGGCGCCGGTCGACCCGCTGGGGCACAACTACGGCATCTACACGGTGACGGACCAGAACCCGCGCCTGGCCAAGGAGATCGCCATCGGCCGCTGCTTCGACGGCACCTCGGACGGCTTCTCAAGGGAGATGAAGTCAGACGCGGGCACCGCCGTCACCTTCACCTGCCAGGAGCGGCCGGCGGGGCGCGAGAGCTTCTTCCAGCGCCTGCTCACTTCGCCGGCCGAGGCGCTGGATGAGATCCGGCGCGAGATGGGGGCCGGCGAGCTGCGCCGGGCCCCCCCCGAGGTGCTGGACTTTGCCTCCGGCGTGCGAGCCCTGAGCCCCACGCCCACCCGCCGGACCCCCAGCAGCCGGCGGAGGATGGGCCGGACCCGGGCGCAGCAGTGAGCGCCCCTGCGCCCCCCCCCCCCCCCCCCCGCCAGCCCTCCACTTTCCCCCTCGCTTTTACCCGCGCTCATTTATAATGACCGAATTTGGGGGGGGGGGGGGATAGGGGAGACGCGGAGGTGCAAAGGGACAAAGGGACTCGTCTGGTGGGGACTGTGTTGTGTCCCCGTCCCCCCCCCCCCCAACCAAGGGACACTTTTTCCAAGGGGAGGCGCCCCCGTGTCTGAGCCTGTCTCCCCCCGCCCCCAACCCCCCCCGGGTGCTGTCCCCTGCCCTCGCCCCCAGCCCCGTGCGGGGCAGCTCGTGGTGCTCACCCCCGGACCCGGCCGCAGGATGCGGCCCCTCGGGGGTTATTTAAAAATAAAGAGAAAAAATGTGCGGGGGGGGGACACACAAATAGGGGAGAGGGCTCGATGGGGAAGGGGTGACATGTGCTGGGGATGGCAGTGGCCGGATGGCCCCTGGGGGTCCTCCTGCCACCGTGGGGGCCGGGGGAAGCCTCGGTCCTGGCTGGATGCAGCAGCCCTTTGGGGCAGGATAAGGAAACGTGGGGTTTCTTTTTGGGGAAAGAAGCAAGGGTTTGGATAAAAAGCCCTTTTCCCCCTCCCACACCATGTGGTAGCAGCTTGGGTGCAGGCAGCGTGCTGGGGACCCCCGGCTCGGACCCCCCCAAGCTCAGCACAGAGCCTGCCTGGGCCTGATCCTGCACCCAGCCCCCTTGAGACAAACCCGAATCCTTTGCCCTCAGGGTGTGCATTTTGCCCCAAATTCCTTTTTCCCAGGCAAAACCCCTTCTTCCAACCCCCCCTCCCTTTCCTCACCACCAGGGCAGAACTGGGGGCAGCTCAGCACACGGGGGGGGGGGGTGCGTGGGGGGGGAGGAGATGACGGCAGGATGCGGCCCCGGGCACGCCAACAATTTGTACATTATTTATTATGAAATATACGGTTGTGTTTACACCCACGTGGCTGCCGGCTTTCTCTGGGCTGCCCAGAACTTGGCGACAAGCTTGGGGGACACGGGGACGTTCCCAAACACCCCCCCCCCCCCCCCCCCGCTGGCCCCCGGGGGGGTTTTTTTGTTTGTTTGTTTGTTTTTTTTTTGGGGGGGGGTCCCATCCCATCGCTGTGCTCCCCGCGGGGCTGGCCCCGTCCCCACCGCCCCGCACGGTAGCACCGTCCCGGCAGCTCCTGTTTGCCTTGGGCCCGGTTCAGGCGGCTGGCGGCGGTGCAGCGGCACGGGGCGGGGGGGCCCCTTCCAGCCCCGCAGCCGGGGGACGTGGCAGCCGGGGGGGGGGGGGGGGGCAAAAGCACCCCTGGGTGCTGCGGCAGCCAAAACCCGTCCCTCTCCTCCTCCTGCCTGGAAAGAAAAATGCTGAGGATGGACTCAACGGGTGGGGGGTGCTGCAGCGGGAGGGGGCACCTGCCACCCCCCACGTGCCCCCAAAAGGCCAGCAGCAGGTCCCTGTCCCCATTCCTGGGGGGGGGCTCAGAGCCATGTCCCCATCCCAGGGGGACATCGGTGGGTGCTCCCCCAAGGGCATCGCTGGTGGCAGCACCCTGGGGGGGGCGGGGGACAAGGCAGGGGGGACAGGATTTTTTCCACCATCTGCTCAGCTTGGTCAGAGGCTTTGGGCATTGGGGGAGAAAAATGGGTTGAAAAACTGCAAAAACGAAGGCACGCAAGAAAATGGATGGCTTCCCCAGCTCCCATTCTCCACCAGCAGCTTTGAACACCCCCCCCAGAAAGCCTCAGGGAGATGTGTCCCATCCTGTCCCCCCCCCCGTAGGGAGTAGGGCTGGACGTGGGGGCTCCCAAATTCTGTCATCCCTCCTTCTCCTACTCTGGCCACCCCAAGGGCCCCCCCCCCCAACCCCTGCTCCCACCACAGGGTGCTGGGGACCAGGAGATGGGTGCAAGGGGGTGTCCAGGACCCCCCCCCCCCGGGTTACAGAGGGAGGGGGCCGGGGTGGGATGGGTGCGGGAGGTCCGTGCTGGGTGTCCGGCCCTGCCCCGCATTCCCGAGGGCTGGAAACCTGCCTGGGGTCAGGGGCTGGGCTGGGGGCTGCAGCCAAATCCTCCTGCTCCCCCCCCCCCCCGCCTCCATGGGGCCGGGGGGTGCAGGACCCTCCGACACCCCCAGCCCCAGGGACTTGACGGCTTCCCGGCTGGATCC
>NW_023304835.1:13723-16115 GCF_011077185.1 Oxyura jamaicensis
CCCCCCCCCCCCCCCCCCCCCCCAGAGGTCTCTGGCTTCCAGGAGGTGCTGGGTTTGCAGGAACGGGGGTGGGGGGGGGTGCTGGGCGCTGCCGGACCCTGGTGCTGGGGGGTGGGTGGGGGGATTCCCTGGGGACCCCGCGTTACACCCACAGACGGAGCAGGAGGCGTTTCCACAATTAAACTGTTTTGGGGTCAAAACCCTAAAGGACAAAACCCCCAAAGGTCAAACCCCCAAAGGTCAAACCCCCAGAGGTCAAAGCCCCAAAAGTCAAAGCCCCAAAGGTCAAAACCCCCAAGGTCAAACCCCCAGAGGTCAAACCCCCGAGGTCAAACCCCCAAAGGTCAAACCCCCAAAGGTCAAACCCCCTCGAGGGTGCAGCGCCGTCCCTGAGTGTGGGACGCCGGCCCAGCGCCCCCCAGCCCCACGCAGGATGCGTCCCCGTGGTGCGAAGCGGTGCTCAGCCGGGCTCAGCTGCTTCTCGTTACCTCCAAACCCCGTCCAAGCAAAGCGGGGAAGGGAAAAAGGGGAGGGGGAGCAACGGTGGCTGACCGCTCGCGGGGCGCACGGGCACGTCCTTAGGTGCCACTGGTCCCTGCAACAGGGACGGGGATGCCGTTTGCCCCCCCCGACCCCCCCCCCGGATGGGTGCAGCCCCCAAAATCTCCAGCACGCCCCTGGGGGTGCCTCTGCGAGCGCTGCTGCTCCCCGCGAGCACGTCCCGGCGCTGGCCGAGAACAAAGGCTGCTCTGAGCACCAGCCACGAGCTGGAAAGCTACTTGGGAAGCAGCTCTCGCTCGCTTTCCTTTTTTTTTTTTTTTTTCCTGCCTTTTAAATAATGGAAAATATAATGACAGTGCCTAAATTAAAATAATAGAAGAAACCGGCCGAAAAGCCAACCCAAAATAGGAGAGAAACCCACGTTTCAGGCTGAAAGGGAACACGCACAGGCAAGGGATGAAAGGGAAAAGCAGACGTGCGCACGCTGTGCTCGGCCCCGCTCCGAAGCCGCCCCTCACTCCTCCCCGAGTGCGGGCAGCCCCCCCCCCCGGGGCCCCCCTGTTATTTTGCAGCTGCGTCCCCACGCACCCCATCCCCACCGGCTCCTCTCTTTGCATCACGCTCGGCACCCTCAGGGGCCGGATCCTGCCCCAGGGAGAGAGTGGGTGGGGGGCACAGCGGCTTCTCCTGCCCGCGGTGCGTCCCCGGGGGGGGCAGCGGGGGACACGGGAGGTGCCAGCTCCCCGTCCCTGCTGCCATGGCGGGGCCGGGTCCAGCTGCCGAATTCCTGGCCGTCTGGCCAAGAGGCACTCGCTCCGCTCCTGCCGCTCCCTCCGGACAAGTGGAGGAGGAAAACAAACGGTGCTGGCACCCGGATGGAGAGGGGTCCCCGCGCCCCCTCCCCAGCTGGGGACACGGAGGGCCCTTGGCATCCTTGCGCCATGGGAGGGGTCATTCCGAGCTGGGATTTGGGGGGAAACAGCGGGAATTGGTGAGCCAGGTGGGACCCCCCCCACCGGTGCGAGGTGAGACCCCAGTTTCTGCCTTGGTCCCGAGGTGAACCCGGCACGGCCCCGGGAGGCAGCGCCTCATGGCACGCATTCCTCTCCCAGTTGCTTTTTAGATATATTTGAAGAGTTACATCTCAATATCTCGCTGTTCAAAGCGAGCTGGTTCTGGAAAAAACATCCATTCCCGTTTTTCAAGCTATTTTTGAAGCCTTTGGCCTTTGTTCATCCTCAGGATCCAGACCATAAATAATAATAACAACATACTTAAACCCTTTATGATGACAGCTCACCGAATCTGCCAGAGCATTTCAATTCTCCAGATGTCGAAAATCTGACTCAAAACTCGAAGTTTGGTAAATATTTTGTGTGTTTTTCGTTTCACAGCCACTGTTTTTTTTATCACATGAACCAGCGGAAGAAAAACACAAACCGGAGCAGCTATTTCTGGAGCTGGTTGGAGAAAAGGTGAGCTGGGGGCGGTGTCCCATAGCCTGCACCCCCCATTCCCCCATCCCATATCCCACAGCCCATATCACGCATCTCGCATCCCGTATCCTGCACCCCACATCCCATAGCCACCATCCCATACCCCACACCCCATATCCTGCACCCCTTATCCCGTACCCAAGGATCCCATGTCCTATATCAACCACTCCACATCCACGCCCCATAACCAGCGTCCTGCACCCCTTATCCCGTATCCAAGGATCCCCTATCCCCATCTTGCACACCTCCCATCCCAGAGCCCTCTTCCTACATCCCATATCCATCTCTTGTGTATCCCAAACCCAAGCACTGCATCCCGTACCCCAAAACCACCTCCCACAGCCTGTACCCCAAAACCACCTCCCACAGCCCGTACCCCTAAACCACCTCCCACA
>NW_023304836.1:0-12184 GCF_011077185.1 Oxyura jamaicensis
CCCCCCGCACCCCGCAGGTCCCCAGAGCTTCACGGGCGAGGACTGCGCCGAGCTGCACGTGCACGGCGGGCCGGCGGTGGTGAGCGGGGTGCTGCGGGCGCTGGGTGAGAGCCCCCGTCCCCGTGTCCCCAAACCCCTGGGGTCCCGCACCCCGGGGTGCTCCCGGAGGGTTCACCCAGCTCGGGGCTCACCCGGTGGCCCCGTGGCAGGGAGCCTGCCCGGGCTGCGCCCCGCCGAGCCGGGCGAGTTCACGCGGCGAGCTTTCCACCGCGGGAAGCTGGACCTGACGGCCGCCGAGGGGCTCGGGGACCTCATCCACGCCGAGACAGAGGCGCAGCGGCGCCAGGCGCTGAGGCAGATGGAGGGCGAGCTGGGGAGGCTCTACCAGCGCTGGAGCGAGACCCTCACCCAGGTAAGGGGGGCCTGGGGGGGGGGGGGGTTGGGGGTGTCCGGGTGCTTGGGTTCTTTTCCCTCGACGCGTGGTGAGAACGGGCTGGGGACACGGGGGCTGTCCCCGCTGAGCCTCGTCCCCCTGGCTGCGCCCCAGGCTCTTGCCCACCTCGAAGCCTACATCGACTTCAGCGAGGATGACAACGTGGAGGAAGAGGTGCTGTCCCAAGGTAAGGGGCGGCGGGGGGCACGGCACCCTGTCCCCGCTGTCCCCCCCCGCCCCCCCACCGACACGTCCCCGTTCTGTCCCCGCAGTGGACGCAGCCGTGCGGGCGCTGGAGCAGGAGCTCGGTGCCCACCTGCAGGACGGGCGCCGGGGGGAGCTGCTCCGGGGGGGGGTCCGCGCAGTCATCGCCGGCCCCCCCAACGTGGGCAAGAGCAGCCTGCTCAACCTGCTGTGTGAGTGGGGCGCGGGGGGGGCTGCTGGTGACATTTAACCCCCCCCACACCTCCCCCTTGGGGACAGCAGCCACCTCCCCATCGCCGACGCTGTACGGGCAGGAGGTCCCTGGCGTCACCCCCCAACCCCCCTGAGCCCCCCGTCTCCCACCCCCCCCCCCAGGCCGGCGCCCGGCAGCCATCGTGTCGCCGGTGGCGGGCACCACGCGGGACGTGGTGGAGGTGTCCCTCAACGTCACCGGGTACCCCGTGGTGCTGAGCGACACGGCCGGGCTGCGCGACGCCACCGACCCCGTCGAGCAGGAGGGCGTCAGCCGCGCGCGGGACCGGTGAGCTGGGGACCTGGGGGGGGTGGGGAGCAGGATGGGGGGGCACCCCCCCCTTATTTTACCGCAGGGTTGGGATGTGCAGGATGCGGCCCCGTGCCCAGCCCTGCCGCGTCCCCGCAGGCTGCAGCGAGCAGACCTGGTGCTGGCCGTGCTGGATGCCACGGCCGTGCCCGCCGAGCCAGCGGGGCTGGGGGCTGCGGTGGGGTCCCTGGTGCCCCCCGCCGCCCCCTGCGTCCTGGTGCTCAACAAGGCCGACCTGCTGGGGGGGGACGCGGGGGCTCTGCGTGCCGCCTGCGCCCAGGGACCCCCCGTGCCCCCCGCCACCCTTCTGTCCTGCAAGACGGGCGACGGCATCGACCGCCTGCTGGAGCTGCTGGGGCAGCAGCTGGCACGGCTGTAAGCGCACGGGGGTTTTTCGGGGGGGGGGGACACGACACGCGGACGCGACACCGCTTCCCCCATCCCCGTCTGGGCATCTTGAGGAGGTGTTTTTGCAGCTCCAGGGTGGTTTTCTTTTTTTGCCCCCCTCCCCAGGTGCGGAGACCCCCTGGCCGGCTCGCCCAGCCTGACGCAGAGCCGGCACAGCCAGCACCTCGGGGACTGCGCGGCCGCGCTGGCGCGCTACGGCCGGCACCGCCCGCGGGACCTGGGGCTGGCGGCCGAGCAGCTGCGGCTGGCGCGGCGGCACCTGGGGCGCATCACCGGGCACGTGGGCGCCCAGGACGTCCTCGACATCATCTTCAGGGATTTCTGCGTCGGCAAGTGACGGGGTGCCGGGCCATGCCCCCCCCCCGCCCCCTGCGGGTATTAAACCGTGGTGCCTTGGGCTGCTTCTGGCATCCTTCCCCCCACGCCCCCCGGCGCGGTCCCCGCAGGGCTCGGTGGCCCCGTGCCAGGACGCTGTGATTTCCCCGGCTTGGGGCCGGAGGGGGGCAGGGGGGGGAGTATGTCGTGAGCCCCAGCTATGGAAAAAAAAAACACTGGGAAAGGCCACGTTTCCTGGCCAGGAGGATAAACAAGGAGCTGGAGTGTCTGGAATGGAAAAACCTTGGCTTCACCCTTGGGCATCTCCTTCCCAACGCACGGCACGGGGCCCCGTGGGATGCGGGGCACCCCAAACGCCCTCCCCAGGGCAGTGGTTGGGGGGTCCTGCCCCCCAGCATGGCCCCACAGCTCCAGTCCGGTGCCCGGGTGCCCCCCAGCTCTCCCCCCCACCTGCTCCATGGCCTCTCTGGGCTCGGTGGGGTTGGGGGGCCCTAAAGGTGGGGGTGTTCCTGGGGGTGCTTGTTCTACTCCCGCCCGCATTTGGGCTCTGGGGTTATTTGTGGCAGAGCTCTGGGGGGCTCCTCCAGCAGCAAGCGCGTCCCTGTGCTCCCCAGCTGGGCTCCACGGGGTGGCTGGGGCTGAGCCCCGCTGTCACCCCCATCCCACCCTGTCCCTGCACCCTGGGGACAAGGGGGACCCGGTAGTGTCTCCATGCCTGGGGACGGCTGCAGCGCGTGGCTTTGTGTGGCGTGGGGGTCCCAGATGGGACCCCGGGGGTGCTGGCTAGGGACAGGGACCCTCTGGTGGCCCGCAGGGTGCTACGTGCCATGGGCAAGGTGCTGGTGGCGTGCGGGCAGCGCGGGAGGGGGCGTCCCGGCAGGCCGGGTGTCAGGAAAGGCTCTTTAAACAGGAAGGCGAGGGAAGCGCGGCCATAAATCAGAGCGTGGCAGCGGCGATTCATCACCGGGCTCGGCCCGTCCTGCACGCGCTGCTGCGCCCCGGCCCCGCCACCCTGCGTGACAAAAGCCGGGACGCCGGGGTCCCCAGGGACCCCAGGGTTTGAAGGGGGGGCGGGGGGGGGGGGCTGGGCTTTGCTCCTGTGCCGGGGGCTCGCAGCTCTGGTGGCCACGGGCTTCCCACGGGGGAAAGCTCAGGGGGGTTTGCCGGGTGCCGTTGGGGATGGGTTTGGTGGTGGGGAGGACTGTGGCCACCCAAAGGGACGCCTTAACCCACAGCTCCCCCCCCCCCTAAAGCTGGGGGTCCTCATTCCCTCGCGCCCCCACCCCTCGCGCCCCCACCCCTCGCGCTCCCATCCCTCCCATCCCCATCATTTCGGGGCAGCCTTGGCCGCCGCTCGGCCCCTTCTGGGAACAGCCCCCCCGCCTCCCGACCGCGCTCTTCCTGGCTGCCGTTTCCTCCGCCAGGCTGCCCATCTGCGGCGGGGACGGGATGTTCCTGCTCTCCCCCCTCTCACGCCCCCCCCCTCCCCCCGGCCCTGGCCTTTGCGCCCCCTCTTCCAGCTCTCCCCCCCCTCGGGCATCGCAGCACTCATGGCGAGCCGTGGCGGTGCTGAGCGGTGCTGAGCGCTGCCTGTATTTACAGCTGCCGACCGCGCCGCGGGCACGCACGTGGGAGCCGAGCCATTTCGGGGCGGGGGGGGGGGGGGGGCCTTGGGGCTGGTGGGGAAGGGGAGAGTGGGGGGGGGATGCGGCCCCGGTCCCCGCTCGCTCCCGGTTGGAGTTTTCCATCGGTGCTGTGGGAAATGCCGCTCCAGGCTTCTCCTGCTCCTGTCCTCGAGCCCCTCGCTGCGGCTCACCCTGCGCTGCTTGGCCGCTAGCCGCTGCAGGGAGAGCAGGATCAGGCCCCTGTGCTCTCAGCCCCCTCTGCACCCCCCAACCCCGGGGGGGGGGGGTCCTCCCACGCCCACCCCTCCTCACCTGGGGTTCCTCAGCGTGGCCATGTACTGCTCCATCATCTTCTGCACCAACCGCTGCATCTCCTCCATGCTGATTTTGCCTGGTGGGGCGAGAGCAGCGGGGCCTGAGCCGGGCTGGCGGGGGACCCTCGTTGCAGGGGGCGATGCCCCCCTACCCCCCCCCGGGGTGACCGGGGGCTGTTGGGGTTGGGGACAGACTCACCCGCGCTGCCGAAGATGCCCGGGTTCCTCAGAGCATCCGCGTAGGAGCTGGGGTTGACGAAGGGCCCCGGCCGCACGCTGCCCCCCCAGGGTCCCCGGCACCCACGAGCCCGTGAGGTCGAAGGTGTCCATCTGCAGAGGGCAGGGTGGGCGCATCGGTGCTGGCTCTCAGGGCCCTGCCCCACGCCACGGGACCGGTGCCGGGCTCGGGATGGCCACCGAGTGCTCACGGCACCTCTGGGGAGCAGGGTCCAAGGGTGGCACCGCGGCTTGTCCCTGCCTGGGGTGCGCAAAGGGGACCGGGCAAAAGCGCAGGTCCGAAAACGCGGGTAAAAAACGCAAGGCTGAAAAGTGAACGGGCAAAAGTGAACGGGCAAAAGTAAACGGGCAAGAGTGAATGGGCAAAAGTGCACGGGCAAAAGCACAGCTCTGAAAATGTAAAAAATGCAAGGCTGAAACAAAAAATGCACGTGCAGAAGTGTCTGTGCAAAAGTGCACGGGCGAAAGCGCGGGTCCGAAAAACGCAGGGGAAAAAACGCAAGGCTGAAAAGTGCCCATGCAAAAGTGCCCGTGTGAAAGAAGGCTGCGTGTGCCCGGCCTCGCACTCTCCTGAAGCGGCCGTGGAAGACACCCGGGGCTGTCCCGGTGCCCCAGCTGCCCCCCTCACCTTGGAGCCCTCGCAGATGCTGAGCCGCTGCTTCAGGTAGTTGGCTTGCATGGCGGCTTTGCTCTTCTCCCCCAGCTCCTTGCTGAGCTGCTCCTTCTCCGCCAGCAGCTTCTTCTTCTCCTCCTGGCCGCCCTTCAGCTGCTTGTCGGCCTCCTGCAGCCGCTTCTCCAGCTCCTGCTTCTCCCGGGAGCAGTTGAAGCGGCACTGCAGCAGGTTCACGTCGCAGGCGCTCTTCTCCCGGTACATGGTCTCGCGCTCCTGCTGCTGGAGGAAGAGCCCCTCGGTGCGCTGCGTCAGCCTCCGGAGCTCCTCGTGCGCCGAGCTGCAGCTGTAGGGGCCGATCGTCTCCCTGATGCGCTGGAGGGAGATGCTGATGTCCGGCCGCAGGATGCTGCACTCGCGCTTCAGCAGCTCCAGGTGGGACTTGGTGGAGTCGCACAGGGTCTGGGTGCTGAGCAGCTCCTGCTGGCAGCCCTCGCGCTCCTGGCTGGCCTTGGCCAGCGCCGTGCTGGCCTTGGCGCAGTTGTCCTCCAGCTCCTTCCTCGCCAGGGCCGTCTGGTCCAGCTGGCTCCGCAGCTGCGCCTTTTCGGCTGCACGGGGTTGGGGGGCAGAGGGTTGGGGTGCGCGGTGTGTCCCCCCCAATCCCCCCGCGCCCGCACCCTTTCCCACCCCACGTGGCATCGCGGGGTGATGTCCCTGCCCGGCCCCGGGGGGAGAGGTGTGCTTCGGGGGGGGGTGCCCCGGGGGTGCTGGGGGTGGGTGGGGGGGGGATGCTCAGGGTGGGGGCGGGTGGGTTGGGGCCCCCTTACCGCTGCAGTTGGCGTTGATGAGGTTGATGGTCATGTGGGAATCCTCCAGCATCATCTTCTGGTAGATCATGATCCTCATCATTTCCTGCAGCTGGGGGCAGGAAGGGGAGGGGGGACAGCGCAGTTTGTAGGACACCCCTCACCCCCCCCCCCCCCCGTCCCCCCCCCCGGGCACCACCCCGCTTTGGCACCGGTGGCCCCGGGGGCTCATCCGGCAGGGCCAAGGAGGTGGGAATCCCATTGACGGGTGCCTGCAGGGCTTGGGGGTGGGGGGCACATCGGCATCATCATCAGGGTCTGCCCGCCCCCCGCACCCCTTCATCCATCCCTTTTTTTTTTGGGGGGGGGTGGGGAGGGAGCGGTGTTAAACAGGGGGTCCCCTCCCCATCCCGTCTCTCACCTTGGGGGTGGTGTTGGGGAGCTGGCTGCTGTTGCACTTGTCCAGCTCGCGCTGCACCTTCTGCAGCGTGCCCTGCAGCCCCTGCTTCTCCTTCAGGGTGTTGTTGAGGGTGCGGGTCAGGTTGGCGTTCCTCCCGCTGAGGGTGATGATCCTGTTGTAGCGTTCCTGCATCTGCTCCTCCAGCAGCCGGAGGTGCGTGTCGGTGCCCGCGTGCGCGTTGCCGTACACCATGAAGAGCACCAGCCCCAGGATGATGAGGAACTGGATGAGGGACGTGAAGAGGAAGACGTACTTCATGTAGAAGCCGCAGTCCCGCTTGGGCATCGCCTCCTTGGCCTCCAAGCCGAACTTGGCCATGGCGTAGCTGCTCTTCTCCATGCTCCCCCCTGCTCTGCTCACCCCACCCCACGGCAGCCCCTTTCAATGGGGCCGCGCCGGGGTGGAGCTTGCTCCCCCGGCCGTGTTTATATTGCTCTATTTAATATTTCCTTCTGCTGGGCTCCTTCCTGCCTCTCCGGATGCCTCGGACCTGCCGGGTTATCACAGTGCAGCTTCTGTTTGCAGGAGGGCTATTGTTCCCAGCTGCTGACAGACGGGGGGCAAAGCGCAGCCGGTCCCCCCCCGCCCGCCGCCCCGGTGCCGGGGATCGGATCTCCCCTGGGACCCGCTCCCCAGCCTCACCCCGCACGCGAGGAAATCGGCTCCGTGCGGCGACGGCCGCGGGCTCCAGAGGGTGCCGGGGTGGGGAATGGGTGAGGGTGGGTGCAGCCATGGGGGGGACCCCATGCCCGGTGCTCGTGTCGCTGCCGGGAGCCGCAGCATTCAGGGACCGATGCTCCAGCGATGGGGGGAAGGATGCTGAGGGGTGGTGCTGGGAACCCAGAGGCCAGGATGGGTGCCCCGGCCCACGGAGAGCATCGAAGGTGG
This sequence comes from Oxyura jamaicensis, assembly GCF_011077185.1. Taxonomy (NCBI): domain Eukaryota; kingdom Metazoa; phylum Chordata; class Aves; order Anseriformes; family Anatidae; genus Oxyura; species Oxyura jamaicensis. The sequence continues at coordinate 6,884 of NW_023304836.1, forward strand.
CCTCGGCCCCGCTGCCTGCATCAGCACGGATCCGCAGGGCTGCCAAGGATGCCAAGCACGTGCAGGACGGGTCCCCAGGGGCTTTGCCACAGGGCGGGTCCCCTGTCCCGCCGCAGGTGTGGGGTCCCCTGGGCAGAGCAGTGAGCCTGGGGGGGGGGGGACGGGACACGATGTCCAGCTTGGGGACAGGCTGGGACACGGAGCATCTCCCCCAGTGACCACAGCCGGGCTGCGGGACCAGCTCCCGGCTCTATGCTCAGATCCCAACCACCGCGTGCGTCCCCATCCCCGCTCCGCGGTGCCCTTCCTCAGCCGGCGCCGCAGGATGCCCGGACCTGGGGGGGGCTGGGAGAGGGGGGGGGGGCTCAGCGGGGGGGTGCTGAGGTGCTGGAGCTGACCCCGCCGCGGCCGAGCCGCTCGCCGTTTCCTGCCTTCTCGCTGCGCCACGCTCCCTGGGGCCCGCGAGTGTCTGCGGCGCTGGGGACGGTGTCGGTCCCAAATCCATTCTCAGCTACCGCGTTTCCTTCCTGAGCTGCAAATAACGGTGAGTCACCCCCTCCGCTCCCCCCGGGCGCCCGGCCCCGCCGTGGGGACGCTGTCTGGGCTCTGCTGGCCCCTGACCCCGCTGCTGGCTCCGGACCCCGGCGCGGCGCTGCCTTCGCCCATGGGATGCTCGCCGTGGCCACGCGGTCCCCGAGGGCTCCCTGCATCCTTCGGGGTGCCCCCAGGTATCCCCACGGGGCATCCCCGGGCGGCTCAGTCCCCCTGCCACGTGCACAGCCTGCCTCTTTGTCCCACTTTCCAATTAGCCGCCCGTCTATAATTAATCCTTCCTGTGCCAAGGGGCTGGCGCTGCATCGAGGTCGGGCCATGGGAACGGGTCCTGCCCGTCCCGAACCGTCGGGTGTGGGACCGTGCTTGGGGGCCGCTGGGTTTGGGACCCTATTGCAGCCCCCCCCCCCCCCCCTTCGTCTCAGCCTTGCCTGGCTGCCCACCACGGGGGTCGCTGGGGGTGATCCCCCCCGCCCCCCAACCCGGGGCTTGGCAGGGGGGGGCCGGATGCCTGCGCTCGGCCTGTCGCAGCCGCCCTGCCCTCTGCACAGGATATCGCTGTGGCAGCGGCAGGAAAATCGGCAACTTTCCTGGAAACCGTCTTTAGAGAAGATCAAAGGAGCTGGGAAGTGGCTGCGAAACAGCAGCAGCTGGCTCGTCCCTGTCCCCCCCCCCCCCACTCCCACCCCCTCCAGCTCGGCCCCTGCCAGCCCCCTTAGGGGTGCCCGGGGGTTCCCGGGTGCCCTCCCTCTGCCTCCTGCTGCCTGGGGGTGCTGCTGATTAGCAGCACTAATTGGAGTTGCCTGACTTGTGCACACCCCAAAGCCGTGCCGTGCTTTGGCCGCAGGTCAGGGACTTCACGCTAGGGGTGTCTGCAGGCACCGGGGTGCGCGGAACCCCCCCCGCTGTGCCCAAATCCCCTGTGCAGGGCTGGTGCTCGAGGCCGAGAGCCCCGACCCCGCAGCCGGTGCTTGCAGTGAGGGAAGCGACGTCTCTGTACAGGTGGGATGTTTATGGACCAAGCCTGAGCTGTATTTTTACACGTCAAGCATGATTTTGTACACGTGAAGCTGGCTTAATTCCTTGGCGTGCCGTAAGCAGGAGGGGGGTTGGCTGCAGGTTCACCACAGCAGGTGCTTGACCACCACTTCTGTTTAATCCGCAGATAAAGAGTTAATGATCAATAAACCCTTTTGGATAACCTCGGGACGTGAACCTGCTTCCATAAATCAGCCGTGATAAGCAGGTGGTGGCCAGCAAAGGCTTCCCAGCACCCGAAAATGCCCAAGCCCGGTCCCTGGGTGCCCGCGGGGCGGGGGGACGCGGGCGAGGGCAGCGCCGGTGGTCTTCCTCCGACGGCTCCGCTCTGATGCTGCCCGGCGCAGCGGGGCTGAGCTGCTGCTGGGTCCCAGTGCTAAGGGGCGCTGTGGGACTGGGAATGATGGGGCTCGGCCCCGGCACCCCCCGGCACCCCGCTTCGGCAGGTGGGTGCGGGGAGGGGGGGGTCGAGGATGTGCTGGCGCGGTGGCGGTGCCGTACCCAAGCGTGGTCGGTGGGGTGGTAAAAGGGGGGGGCAGGAAGGATGCTGCGGGGCTTCAGCCCTTCCTGCAAGAGAGGGGACAGCCACGAGTGAGTGGGGACACCGGTGACAATGGGGGCACGACGGCACGTGCGGAGCAGTGCCCACAGATGGTTGTGCTGGAGAAGCCCCCTCCCCAAGGTGTCCAGCCCACGACCCCCTCCCAGAACAGCAGGGCAGCCCCCACAAAATGTACCGGGAAGGGGGGCACCTGCGCTTGGCCGTGCGGGACCCCACCCGCCGCCGTCGCAGCGCCTCCGCCTCGGCCGCGTAGTCCCTCCTGCGGGCAGAGCAGAGCCGCGTTAGGGGACACCGCGTCCCTGGGGGGAACCCAGAGGGGGACGGGGGGAGGGGGGGGGGGCACGGCAAAGGGACGGGACCCTCACAGGGTTTTCTCGAGCTCTTTCTGCCGAGCCTCACACTTCTCCCCGCGTGCCCTCAGCGCTCGCCGCTGCTCCTCCGCCTCCTCCAGCTGCCGCCGCAGCCCCTTCGCCTGCTCCGTGCCCTGCGCCAGCTCCTCTGTGGGGCGAAGGGGCACCCCGAAACCTGAGCCACCCGGCTGGGCATCGCCCCCAGGGGGTGCATGGCCCGGTCACCACCCCGGGCTGGGGTCCCAGGGGACGGGCAGAGGGACGCACCTTGCAGGGCCGTGTTCCTGCGGGCCAGCTCAGCCCGCTCGCGCCGCAGCGCCAGCGCCTCGTCCCGCAGCGCCGTCGCATTGGCCTCCAGCCTGGCCTGGGGAGAGGGGACACCGCGGCGTGGGAACGGGGGGACGGCATCGTCCCAGCTCCTCGACGGCTGCCGGAGGGTTGCCTGTCCTCACCAGTGTCCCCAGAGCAACCTCCGTGCGCCTGGTGACTTTGTGTCCCCCTTGTCACGCTGGGAAGGTTTCTCCAAGAGGCAGGGATGTGGATTTGGGGGAAAAAACTTCTCCTGGAGCAACGGGACAGCCTGAGCCCAGCCTTGGTGAGGATGCATGGGGGACACGGCTGAGCCCCAACCTGCTCAGCCTCTATGGGTGCCTTGTGGGGGCCGGGGGCTCCCGCTCTCCATGAGCTCGCCCCAGCCGGGTCCCCGCGGCCGGCGCCAGCCCCGGGACGCGGAGCACTTTTCCAGCCCCTCCAGGCCATTGTTCGGCCGGATGGCGGAGGGGAGGTGGGCCCCGCTCTTCCTCCGGCCACGGCCACAGCGCTGGGGCCAGGCCCTTTCCCAGCTGGGTCCACAGCTAAAAATACCTCGGAGGAGAGGAGGAGAGAGGAGAGGAGAGGCAGCTCCGCACCGGCCTCCAGCCTCTGTGGCTGCTTTGGGATGGGTTAATTATACGTGTGGCGTGCCTCGGTTTGGGCGCTGTTAAGAATAGCTGCCCCCCAGCCTGGCACGAGGAGCCGGAGGGGGGCTTTCCACACCCCAACGGCTGCTGGGATTTTCCACGAGCCTGCCCCAAAATCCCCCCGGAGATGGAGCATCGACAGGATCTTGGCCATTTCACCACCCCAGGAGCCACCGCTCCAACCTTTCTGGGCAGCGTTGCGCTCCCCACATGCACGCAGCCCCATGGCGGAGTCTGAGGGGCTGGGGACCCTCCCATCCCCATCCCCGCAGCACCTACCGCCCGCTCCCGGCAGGACGCCAAGCTGGAATTGAGCTTCTCGCCCTCCTGGCGTGCTTGGGCGAGCTCCCGGCGCCGAGCATCCTCTGCCCGCGCGCTCTCGGCCGCGGCGCGCTGCAGCCGGGCACGATCCTGCTCCAGCTCGGCCAGGCGCAGCTCCAGCACCCGGCTCTCGTTGGCCGCCCGCTCCCGGCAGCCCCGCAGCATCCCCAGAGCCTCCGAGCGCCACAGCAGCACGGCCACCGAGACTGTCACCGCCGCCACCAGCACCAGCAGCGCCGCGCACAGCCCCAGCACCTTCAGCGTGGCTTTGGGCACCGCGGGGTCCATGCCGGGGAGGGGGACGGGGACGCTCGTGGCCGCCCGGGGTGTGCCCGGGTTGCTCTGGGTGCTGCCCGTGGGTTTTCTCACCCAGCGCCGCTTTGGGCTGTGGTTTCTTGCAGGTCACAGCCCATCGCGGGCTTGGTTTGTGCAGCGCGTGGGAGGATGCTCGGCCCCGGCCGTGGGTAAAATCAGCCGGGACAAACCCACACCATGCCAGGGGGGCTGTCCTGATGCTGGAGCAGCAAAACACTCTGGATTTTCATGTGGTTTTATTAGAAATTGTCTCAAAGCCACCTAACTGCGCAGTACTTGTGAACCCCTTGCTTAACGGCAGCCCCGGGGCAGTGCCAAGGTCTCTGTCCCCTGCCTTTGCCCTATCCCCGTCCCACCCCGGCCATAGCACAAGGGACAGAATTTTGCAGAACGTCTCCCCAGGATGTCCCCACACGACGTCCCCATGGTGGGAGCTCCCAACCCAGGCACTGCGTGAGCTGCCACCCCCAGCCCCATCCCAGCAGGATGGGAACCGTCCCTCCTTGCCCCGCGGGGGCAGACGGGGACGAGCCAGGTCCATGTTCTCGCAGCTCCGTGCTCAAAGCAGCAGCGTCCCTACGAAGAGCAGAGCCAGGAGGACGAGGGGTGCGGCCACGCCAGGGAACGTCACGCTGGTCCCACTCGAGTGCCAGCGCTGTACGGACTGGATCTCTGACAGCGCGTTCCAGATCTGCGACTGGAGACTGCTCCTGGGGGGGGGGACAGCGAGAGTCGGTGACAGCGCATGGGGCCGGGGCCACCACGGGGGGAGCGGGGGGAGCGGGGGTCTCACCTGCCCTTCTGCGCCTCCTTCAGCTGCTGCTGCTGCTGTTCCAGCCTCTCCTTGAGCTCCCTGATGTCCTCTAAAGGGGGGGTGACAGCAGGTGGGGGTCAGGGAGCAGGGTGGCTGGGGGGGGAAGGAACCAAGGTGTCCCAGGGGGCAGGGACCGGGGTGTCCCCGGTGCTCACCTTGCAGCTGCACCACCTTGGCCTCCTGCTCACCGCTGTGTTGCTGCAGCTGGGTTAAATGCCGTGTCAGCTCCGGGACGGTGCTCTTCAGCGTGTTCTGGGCGCAGGGACAGAAAGGGACAGGGGACACAGCCTCAGGCACCAGCTCTTCCCCTCCCCAGGCTGGGCAGCGCAAAGAAAACTCGCACCCCTGTGCCCGGGGGTCCCAGTAAGGGACCCCCCCCCCCCCCCCCCC
>NW_023304837.1:0-3145 GCF_011077185.1 Oxyura jamaicensis
CTGTGTGACACACCGTGCCCCACACACACCATTGCTGTGTGACACACCGTGCCCCACACACACCAGCCTTGCACGGCTCTGACCCTACCTGGGGTCCCTGGCTGCGTGCCCCTTGTGCCCGTGCTGTCCGTGCTGTGCAGGCCCAGCCCATGCCCATGGCTCGTGGCCCTGTGGGGCTGCAGACCCATCCCCGAGCACGCCCAGCCCCGCTCCATGTCCCATGCCCGCAGCCCTTGGAACCGCGTGCTTGGCACTTGCACCCCTCCTGGGGTGGGGACGCAGGGGGCTGCCCACCCCTCGCACTGTGTGCCCGGGGCACGCCATAGAACAACCCCACGCAGGGGTCCTGCCCACAGCGCAGGTGGGCGCTGCCGGGGACCCCAGGCACTCGCCCCAGCCGCCCCTGCCCGCTGCCGTGCCGCTGGATCTACCCTCGCCACGCATCGAGGGGAGGGCGGCAGCTGGGCGCTGCCGGGCAGGGTACCAGCCTCTCTCACCCCGAGCCCACCACCGGGGAGACAGCGGCAGCCGCAGCCCTGGGCTCTGTGCTGCTGAGGATCGGCACCGCCGCTTGCGTGTTCGGCTGTGTGAGCACGTGTTCTCCTCTCCTAATTAATCCTTCATGGATTGGAGAGTGCTTTATGCCGATTCCGCTAATGCGGTGCCAGAGGTGTAAGGAGATTAATGAGGCACAGCTCAGAAAAGTTATGCAAATCGCGGGCAGTGGCAGAGCGGGACGCTGGCGCCGCTCCTCCCACTCACCCCTGCACCGCTCCTGTTGTGGGGCCGTGGGAGCGGTGTGGGGCAGCCGTCCTGCAGCAGCACGGCCCTGCAGGTGCTCGCAGGGCACTCGCCCAGCAGCTCTGCCATGACAAAGGCTGCAGCCATGTCCCCTGAGAGGTGGAAATCAGCCCTGCCTGCGCAGAGCCCTGGCCTGACCCCCAGGGCTTGTCCCCAGTGCTGGACATGGTAGGCAGGACAGCCTGTGGGGCCCCAAGGCAGGGCAGGAGCTTCCCCGCGGGGCTGTGGGGTGACAAGATGCTCCCTTGTGCCAGCATGAGGCTATGATCCAGACTTGGCTCCTGGAGGCTTGCCTTCAAGTAATGATTAAAAGCAGCCTGAGGGAAAGCCCTTGATGTGAAGCTAACTCCCCAGAGCCTGAGACCAGCTGCAAACGAGATGAAAATAATCCCCTGGCCACCAGGGACCTGCACAGGAGAGGGGAGCAGCCTGAGCCCCTGCGGGCTGCAGCCGTGTGGGGGCTGTGGGGCCGTGCTGGCTGCGGTGCGGCAGCTCCGAACCCCAGGGCCCAGCCGCAGAGCTGCGGGGTGATTGTTCCTCCATGCACTGTTCCTCCACGCCAGGCTGGCATGCCCCATATGCAGCTCCCGTCCCCACAGCACTCTGCACGGGGCGTGCAGTAAAATGCTGGTGACCTTCGCAGGACCTCACGTGTGCCAGGAGCCGCCTGCCCCAGGCAGGGTCTGTGGGGACCCTGCTGGGTCTGGGCTGGAGCCACCCCAGGAGCACGCAGGAGCCCAGCTTGTTGCAGCGCTGTGCAGCAGTTTAAAAACAAAAACAAGGAGGGCGGAGAGAGGCTGAGAGAAGTGGTTCCTAATATGGCAACAGCAAATGTAATTCTATTACCTTGATTTATTGATTGCACTTAGAGCAATTACTGGCTTTCACCCCATCACCTGCCAGGGAGCAGGAGACAGCAAGGAGAAGGCAAGACAAAGGCGGCCGCGCGTTGCCCAGGGCACTGCAGGCCCCAGGGGAGGCTCGGGTTGTATTTGTGCGGGGCCGAGGGCAGGGCCATCGCTGGCCCCCCCGCCGCAGAGCATCCTGCACAGGCGGAGCGGGTCGGAGCTCACCCTCGAGAGGCCCAGTGGGAACAGAGGGCCGTGGGGCTGGAGCTGGGCATTACGGCTTGGCTGGGGTGGGATGGGGTGGGCTGCACGCAGGCGAAGCCCTTGGTGCACAGAAGCAGCCAAGCAGCTGCAGGTGGGGGCTGAGGACCCCCACAGCCCCATGCCCTGGGCTGGAGCAGGTGGGTGGCATCCGCAGCAAAGGAATCTTCCAGCTGTGCAAATGGAAAGGCAGAGGAGAAAAAACAGCAGCCGAGGGTGCTCTCGAAGCAAAGAGGCTGCTCTGGGCTCGGTCCCTGGCATACTAGAGTCGTGCTGAGAGCCCCCGGAGTGGCTCAGTGCCCCACTGCCTCGTGTAGACGGGGCTCGTGTCCCTCTGCCTGTGCTCGGGTGCTGTGGGTGGATGTCGTGGGCTGATGCCAGGCTCGACAAGAGGTCTCAGTCCTTTGAATCCCTGGAAAAAAGCAGCAGCCCTAAGGCTGGAGGAGGGGAGTGTTACTTGATTGTTTTGAGGTCAGAAAGTCCCTTTAAGATTTTTTATTATTATTATTCTCTCTCTCTCTCTCTTTCCCTGCTTGCTGCAGATGCTGGCAGAGAAGCAAGAAAATGATTGTGCTTTTTACTGCCTGAGCCCTCCAGACAGATATAAACAAGTGGGAGCCAGACCTGGCTTCGGAGGCAGACAAAATCAGAGTGAATAAGACCACTGGGGTTGGGAGGCGCAGAAATAGGCCAGCCCCATTGTGCAGCAAAGCCTCCCGCAGCCCCCCACCTCCCAGGCAGCCCCAGGCGCCCTGCAAACGCTTCCTGATGATGAAGATGTAGAAAAGTGGACAAAATGTCCCTGTTGCAGCTGAAGGCATCGGCCGGGGACTGCTGGCCCTTTCCAGAAGCCTGCTGCTTGCCGCTCAAGCTAATTGCCACGTGTGAGCCGTGCATCTCTCCCCTGCCCCGCTCACCCCCGTGGTGACACCGGGACCCGGTGGGGCCGGTGATGGCTGCGGCTGCCCTGCGAGCCTGGGGGGGCTGCAGCCACTGGGATCAGAGCGGGGCAGAGCACAAGCGGCTCCGTCCCGTTGGGGCTGCATGCGGGGGGCACGCGAGGTGACCCCCAGCACAAAGCCGTGCCTGGGGCTCTGTTGGCTGGCACAGCTGCCCCGGGCTGTGCAGGGAAGAGCCCGGCCGGCCCCAAGCGGGACCGGGCGCGGGGACGACCCCTGCCCCTTTTGGGGATCCCACCGCAGAGGGGCGCGGGGGGGGAGGGGATGCGGGGGGGG
>NW_023304837.1:3245-3532 GCF_011077185.1 Oxyura jamaicensis
GCGGGCGGGGGGCGGGCGGCGGCGGCGCGGAGCGGAGCGGGGCGCTAGCCCCGGGCGGCGGCGGCGGCGGCGGACCGGCGGGCGGTGCGGGGCAGGGGATGCTCCCCGAGCCCAAGTATGACCGGTTCCGCGACGAGCCGCTGAGGGCCGCCCCCATGCCGGCCCCGGTGCCGGTGCCGGTGCCGGCTCCCGCCCCGGGGCTGGCGCAGCCGTGCCCGGCGGCGGGCGAGGAGCCGGAGGCCGGCACCACGTTCTGCATGCTGCTGCCCAGGATGCCCCAGTGGAAG
>NW_023304837.1:3632-17809 GCF_011077185.1 Oxyura jamaicensis
TCTCCTCGCCGGCCCGGCCGGGGGGGCGCCGCGGAGCCCGGGGGGGGCCCGTCCAGCCTGGCGGCGGTGCTGGGCGCCTGCGAGCCCGGCTGCTCGGCGCCCTGCTCGCTGCCGGGGCTGAGCCGGCTGCGCGGCGGGGCCGGGGCCGCCAGGAAGGCGGCGCGGGCGGAGGGGGCCCGGCCGGGCGGCGAGGAGTGGAACCGCAAGGGCAGCTTCATCAGCAAGCCGGCGCAGGGCTGGCTGCACCCCGACGAGCGGGTGCTGGGGCCCGGCGTCTCCTACATCGTCAGGGTAAGTGCCGCCGGCCCCGCTCTGCCCCGGGGGCTCCCGGGAGCCCCCCCTCGCCCCCGGGCACCCAGGGCACGCGTCCCGCGATGCCCGTCCCGGGGGACCCCCTGGAGCCCCACGGTGCTGCTCCCCCGCAGCTGGCGTCCCATGACCTGGGCGATGCCCGGCGGGACCCCGTTACCCAGCGGGACCCCGTTGCCCGGCCTCCCTCTAGTCTCCATCCTCAGCGCGGGGCCATGGAAACGCTCGGGGGGCCCAGAGGCTGCTGGCAGCCTTGGCTGCAGCTGCAAGCCTGGCTCTGGACCAGGCGCTCTGCTCAACGCTGGCCTGAGGGCAGAGCCGGAGATCCTCCGCCTTTGTCCAGGGCGGCCGCCCCACGGCTCTGCTGAGCCTCAGTTTGCCCCATCCAGAGTCTCAGATCTGCGGGCATGGGGTGGGACCCTGGCAGCCACCCCCTCCTGTACAAAGCCACAGGGGGCAAGGGGCCGGGGTGGTGGGGCCAGCATCATGGATGTGCCCTGACCCAGCGGCTCTGTGGAGGGATGCCCAGGCTGGCAGTGGACGTGCCCGCACAGCCCGCGGCCCCTTCTGCCATCACGTACCAGCCCCATCACGCTGCCTGTGTTGTCTGGCTTGGCTTGTCAAGGATGGCACGGGGCCGGGTCGGGCCGGCGGCTTTCCAGGCCAGGGGGGCCTGCCCCGGGACACGGCCACCATCAGCCCCTGCCAGGGCAGTGGGAGCCCTGGCACCCAGAGGAGTTTGCTGGGTCTCAGTGTGGGGTCTGGGCACGCAGTGTGGCAGCTGGACATGTTGGGGTGGGGGCCGAAACGGCGCTGTGTGTGAGAGCCCTGGAGCTGGTGCCGACAGGGGCCCAGTCCTGGCACCCAGCTCCTCTCCTCTCCCTCGCCTGCGCGGGGCTGGTGACAGCAGACGGAGACTGCTCTGACTTCCCTCCCCTCCCTCCCTGCAGTACATGGGGTGCATCGAGGTGCTGCGCTCCATGAGGTCCCTGGACTTCAACACCCGGACACAGGTTACCAGGTGGGGCCCTGCTGCTGCCCCCGCCCGGGTCCTGTGGAGATGGGGGGCCGGGGCCGAGGCTGGGGGGGCCTACATGCCTCACACTGGGCCAGGGGCAGCGATGCGGCAAAGGGCTCTGCCGCAGATCGATGGGCGGAAAGAGGAGAAGGGAGGTGGCCCCAGCTGGGATGACGAACCGCCGGCCCCATGACACCAGGGAGGCTGGGGGATGTTGCAGGCGTCTGGGACTGGTGGCCCCCAGAGCTGTGGGGAGGGGAGGCAGCCAGGAAGGGGCTGGGGTCTGCAGCGGTAACTCTGCGGGGTTCGGGGCTTGCAGGGAAGCCATCAACAGACTGTACGAGGCAGTGCCGGGTGTGAAGGGCATCTGGAAGAAGAAGGTGAGTCTCCTCCCGGGCCCATCCTTCTCTGCTCCCCCAGCGCCAGGGCTGAGGGCAGGGTGCTGGGCTGCTGGCTCTGATCGCAGCGCAGAGCCTGGGGTCTCTCGGGCACCTCCTCTGCCTCCTCCACCCCAGGAAGCCTGGTCCTGGGGGGCTGCATCGCCCCCACCCTCCTCTCCCCCGTCAGGCTCCCAACAAAGCCCTCTTCTCCATCCTGGGCAAGAGCAACCTCCGCTTCGCGGGCATGAGCATCGCCGTCAACATCTCCGTTGATGGCCTGAACCTCATGATCCCCACCACGCGCCAGGTGAGAGCCGGGCACAGGGGACGCAGCCTCCAGCCCCATCCCAGCCCTTTGCCTCCAGCCTCAGCTCCCGCTGCCAAGCGGGGGCTGGCAGCCCCCCCAGTAACCCCACAGCGGCCGTGCCCACAGATCATCGCCAACCACCACATGCAGTCCATCTCCTTCGCCTCCGGCGGGGACACGGTGAGGCTCTCTTGCCACAGTCCCCCCTCAGCTTCCTGCTTGGGGAGCAGGGACGTGGAGCTGCCCTGAGCCAAAACGGGGAGGCAACCCAGTCCATGCCCTGGCCCCACTTGCCATGCGGCAGGGGGGTGCAGGTCCTGAGCACCCTCTGCGCTCCCAGGACACCACGGACTACGTTGCCTACGTCGCCAAGGACCCCATCAACCAGAGAGGTGACGCTGGCCCCGGGGCATGGAGGAGGGATGAGCTGGGCTGGGGGTGGTGTCCCTCAATGGGAGTTGAGGGGCAGCTTGGGGCTATCTGAGGGGCTGCTGGGGGCCCTGGGGAAGCCTCGATCCGTCCATCCATCCATCTGCCCGCAGCTTGCCACATCCTGGAGTGCTGCGACGGGCTGGCGCAGAGCGTCATCAACACGGTGGGACAGGCCTTCGAGCTGCGCTTCAAGCAGTACCTGCACAGCCCCCCCAAGGTGGTGGTGCCCCCGGACAGGTAGGGCTGCGGCTGGCCTGGCCGCCGGGGCTGGTCTGGGCGTCCCTGTCCTTGCCAGGAGCGGGGCTGGGCTGGGCAGAGTGTCCCCAAGCTGCCTCTGCTCCCACCACATCCTGTGCAGGGTGCTGGGAATGGAGGAGTCGGCGTGGGGGGAGGACGACGAGGTGGGTGAGCACGACTACTACAACAGCATCCCGGGCAAGGAGCCACCCCTGGGGGGGCTCATCGACTCCCGTCTCCGGCACGGCACGCTCCAGGGCCATATCCGCGTCCAGCCCCCCAGCTCCAGCCCCGCCAGCCAGGTGAGCCTCGGGGCCGCTGCCAGCCCTGCGGTGAGGGGCCGGGGCTGCATTCCCCCGATGCCCTCGCTGTCTCCTCTCCCCAGGGCGGTTTAGCACCCAGGAGAGAGCAGAGCAGCCAGCCAGGACCACCCTGGGACCTGGAGAGCCAGGGTGGGTACCGCCGCGGGGGGCTGCGGCCACAGGAGGGTGTTGGGGGCGTCAGGGCAGGCGGGGTCCCGTGGGGGCTGCGGAGGGAACCCCGCTCTGCCTGGCCTGTGCGGGCGGTGATGCCCGGTCCCCGCAGGCCAGCCCTGCGACGGGTACCTGCAGGCGGACGGGCACCCCCTGGGGCCACGGGACTACGAGGAGCACATGTACGTGAACACGCAGAGCCTGGACACGCGGGAGCCTGATGCCGCTTGCAGAGCACCGGAGGAGAGTCCCAAAAAGGACCTCTTTGATATGAGTAAGCTGGTGGGCTGGGGCGGGGGGCCGGGCTGGGGCCTGGCATCATGTCCCAGAGTGCTGACGGCCGCGACGGCCCCGTCCTGGCTCCTGCAGGGCCTTTTGAAGATGCCCTGAAGCTCCATGAGTGCATAGCAGGGGGCGGCAGCAGCCCCCCAATTGAGGACCAGTGGCCGAGCCCCCCCACGCGGAAAGCTCCCATCGCCCCCACGGAGGAGCAGCTGAGGCGGGAGCCGTGGTACCACGGGAAGATGAGCCGGCGGGATGCCGAGAAGCTCCTGCAGATGGATGGGGATTTCCTGGTGCGGGACAGCATCACCAACCCGGGGCAGTACGTCCTGACGGGCATGCACTGCGGGCAGCCCAAGCACTTGCTGCTGGTGGATCCTGAGGGCGTGGTAAGGGCAGGGAGACGAGGACGGGGGTGGTGGGGTGGGGGGCAGCTGCCTGGGGCTTCAGGGCTGCTCTGCCCCCGGCCCCAGGTTAGGACCAAGGACGTGCTCTTTGAGAGCATCAGCCACCTCATCAGCCACCACCGGCAGAACGAGCAGCCCATCGTGGCCGCAGAGAGCGAGCTACACCTCCGCCAGGTTGTCCGCAGGAAGCAGTGATGCTGGGGGGTACGTGAGCCCCCAGCCCGGCCCCCTGGCCCCAGACTCGCCCCAACCCGGGGCAAAGCCAAGGCCCTTCTGCACCCCCTCCTCTGCTTGTGCCTGTCTTCAGGGGCCTCGTGGTGCCTACCTCCAAGGGCCCTGCTGTCCCTCCGTCGTCCACCCGTCCCCGCCACCTCCCCTCCATCACCCGCACGGGGCCCCTTGCCCCGTGGACACCCGGACATTTATTGTGCTCAGCGGCTGGGGACAGTGCAGGGACGTGCTGGGGTGAAGCAGTCGGTTCTGCTCGTGGAACTGCCCTGGTCCTGGGCCAGGCAGTGCCAGCCCTGCCCTGCCCATGTGCCCCCCACTGCTGACACCCGCAGCCCAGCACCCCACAGCTGGCGGCATCCTGGCACAAGGGACATGGAGCAAAGGGGGGTGGCTGCTGCTGGGAGCCTCATCCCTGGGCTCCTGGGGTGAAATGGGGCGAGCAGGCTCAGTGTGTGTGCGTGTGCATGCATGCACGTGTGTGTGAGCATGTGCACATGTGTGTGTGCACGTGTGTGTGTGTGTGCAGGTATGCGAGGGGCTGCTGGGGCAGTGGCCCCCACGCAGAGAGCCATGCCTCTTGCCAGCGCTGCTGCTCAGGACCCGAGTCCTGCCTCGGTCCTCAGTCTCTGCCAGGACATTGGGGGTGCCCCCACCCATCGGGACTGTGTCCCTGTTGGGCTCTGCCTGGTGGGGCTGGGCACAAGCACCTCTTGGAGCCAGCACTGCTGGATCTTCCTGTGGGTCTCACACTTCCAGTCGCCTTCTCGCCAGGAGCGGCCGTGCTGCAGCACCCACAGAGCCCCTGCAGCCCTGCATAGCCCTGGGGGGGGGGGGCAGGACCGAGTTGCTGCAGGGCAGAGCCGAGCCTGTAATGCTGGAATGGCAAGGGGAGAGGCATCCCCAGCCCTGGGACCCCCCAGGTGGGGCTTTGGCGCATTTTTATGGCATTCACGGTCCCTCCTCTGGCGTCTCTGGGGTTTGTTGTTTGGGATACGTTTCTAATTAAACCTGGAAATGAGCAAGGCCCCGGCTGTTCGTGCTGCCCCCAGGCACAGAGCTGGCAGGGGACGGGGCTGCAGGATGCTGGCTCCTGTGCTCAGCAGGGACAGAGACGGGGACACGGTGCCAGGGCAGCTTCTCCATCACCACCAGCTCCTGGCCGGTTGCACCTCAGTGGCCTCACCCTGCACCCACAAGCTGCCCGCGGGCATGCATTGCCTCCGAGCCCCGGGGTGTGCTTCCATGGCTGGGGTGCGGGGGGCTGGATCCTGTGGGGCTGAGCTGCCTGGGGATGCCTCGCAGCAACCCCAATCCACCGCTTGTCAGACGCTAATGACCCCCCCATCAGTTGTCAGCCAGGGCCTGACCACAGCTCCCGGCTGCTCTGCGTGGCTGGGAGATAAAAAGGCTTTTGGCCGGGATTGGCAAAGGCACCAAGAGCCTTGCAGGAGCCCAAGGGCTGCGGGAGGCACATGAGGCTTTTGGAGCCAGTGGCAGGGCAGGGCTGCCGGGGGGTTGGGTCCCCCACGGCCACGGAGCCCCAGCCCCGGTGGGGCTCTGGCTGCAAACCCCGGGCACAGCAGGGCCACAGCGGGCTCACGGCCGGGCTCTGAGCTGGCTCCAGCGCCAACGTCCAGGGGGCCCCACTGGGTGCCCTCCGCTCGCTCTGCCCAGCGCTGGAGCTGGTGGCCCCAGGAGAGCGGGGTCACCCCTTGGGGGACATCCTCCAGCTGAGGGGCCGGCTGGGCGCTGGGTGAGTCAATGAATAAAGTCAGCGCCTAAATAAAGCCTGGTAATGAATGTGTAATTTTCCATTGATAGTCGAATATCCACAGGGACGCAGCGCTTCCATCTCGGCTGCTATTTTTTGTCATGTAGTAATGCGTCTGCAAAGATAATTGCACTGTTCCCTCAATAGCAGAGGCAGGAAAAGGCAGCGAGAGCCCCTGCTTGCTTCTCTGCTGCGAAGAACAAGCCTGCGCCTCGCACCAGCTGCCGCTGCTCCGCACCCGGCCTTTCGGCTGCCAGAGAGGCTGTGAGGAGGCACTGGCAGGGCTGGCACGGTGTTTTTTGGGGTATTTACACACCCTGATCGAGGTTGTCCAGACCAATCACCACACCACAGGCAGTGCTGGGCCCCCCAAGCCCCCCAGCCCCGGCACAGAGGCAGGACACTGTGGTGTGGGGAGGTGGGTTGGGAGCCACGCAGCGGCAGCGCTCTTGAAACAAAAAAACAATTAAATATGAGGCCTTTATTGAGTTATGTATGGACATGAATAATGCAATTGGAGCACCAGTTCCCGGGAGGGCAGCAGCTGAAATTGAATTTCTTTCTGTGCGCTCTGCACCCCCGGAGCAGCCCCGCTGCTGGGCTGGGCTGAGGGGGGCGGGGCTGTGCTGCTGTCCCCGGGGGCTCCCCGCGGCAGAGGGAGGCGGGGGGGGGGGGGGGGAGAACGAGGCTCTGCTTCCCAGCCTCCAGCAGATGGTAGCACACTGTCGGCTCCTCCAGGCGCGTCCACAGCCCTGCCGCTGTCCCCAGCTGGGCATCCCCCGCTCGCTGCGCTGTGCCCAGGCCTTGCTGGATTCCGCTTGCCTCCAGCACCCTCCAGCCCGGTCCGAGGGACCCCCGCCTGCCTCACCAACCCTTGCCCATCCCTGCGCCCCCCATCACACTGCTCAGGAAGGCAGCTCTGGAGCCCAAGATGGGACCTCGCAATTCCTCCGCTGCCTGCAGCCACAGGGAGCCCCATTGTCCCAGCCCCACGGAGGAGGCAGGAGGGGAAAGGGCCCCCATCCAGCCTTGCTCTGTGCAGTGTTGCCCGGTGGTCCAGAGCTTGCTTTGGAGGCGCTGGAAAATTGTTTTCTCCTGGCCTGCAAACGTTTGTTCTCTGCCCACTTCGGGTTGTGGTCCGGCACCACCCCCTGTGCGCAGTGGCTGTGGCAACGCGGCGCTGGAGGCGAGTGCTGGTCCTGAGCCCCGTACTGGAGCAGGGCTGGCTGCCAGCACAGGTGCCCGGGCACAGCTCACGTCCTGGCCGCGTGCCCCAGCGCCAGCTCTTGCCGTGTGCGTGGGGCCCTCGCGCTGCCCCTCTGTTGAGACCCGGGGCTTTGCCCATTGCTGCCACCCTGCTCTTGCCCCAGCCCTGCACCAGGACCAGGTGAGCTCAGTGCAGCAGCTCAGCACCCTGCTCCCCCTCCGCACCCCAGGGACCGCTGGCCCCAAGCCAAGTGTGCGGGCAGGGCTGGCCCAGCTCCAGCGCCTTTTGTTATCTCTGGGGAACTCTGCACTTTATTTACCTCCTGTTGCACATGGGTGGAGGAAAGGTAAACACCAGCCTTTGTTCACCATCTCCCTTTCCCCTGAGCTTCCTTATCCTCTCCCTGTCTTTCTCCACCCTCTGCCCCCCAGCCACACCCGGGACTGGACACTGTGCAGTGCCAACCCCTGGTCCAGCCATAACGCTGCCGCCCCCCCTCCTCAGTGAGATGTCCCAGCCCAGCCCCACTCCTGCACCCCCACACCCTGCTTGCCGCGTCCCTGCAGCTTCTCCCAGATTTGTGCTGAGCTCCCCATCCTCAGGTGAAGGCCTGCGCTTTGCCAGCGCCACTGCTCCCCACCGGGCAGGGCGATGCCCTGAGGAGCTCTGCAAGCCGCAGTGCCTGCCCTGCAGGGAGCACCGCCGGGGTGCTGGGAGAGGCCTCGCATGGGGGTGGAGGGTCCAGCAGAGGCACCAGGCAGCGCAGAAAGCGGAGAGCAGCCAGGGAGGGGATGGCTCTTCTCCCAGCCCCAGGGCACCTTCTCCCTCCTCACCTCTCCCAGGCGCAGCCAAAGCATGCTGCCGGTCCTTGCTGGGCTCAGCGCATCCCTCTCTTTTCATCAGCTCGGAGGCAGGATGCGGAGGGAGCCGAGACCTCCCACCTCTCGCACAGTGCTTGGCTGCAGCAACCTGCGCTGAGTGAGATCACCAAGCCGGGCCTTCGTTTCTGGTGATTACATCGAGCCCTTTGCTGCCGTGGGCTGCTCGCGAGGAGAAAGGAGCCTTCCCTGCAGCCTGGCAGCACCCCGGGGCAGGCAGCTGGGAGGAACAAACACTGTCACTGTCCTGCCTGGAGCACTGCCATCCCCAAGGCTATAAATCCACAGGGTACCTGTGCTGGGGCTGAGCACCCTGGTCTGCCTGCTCGGCTGCTCTGGGGCCCGCAGTCATGCTCCCTGCACCCCCTGATGCCCCCGCTGCTCCCAGCACCACCGGGCCATGTCCTGCCCCGCGTCCCCCTGCCAGGTGTTAGCCGAACGCTTGCTGTGCGGCGCTGCCTCCCCTGTGCCTCCCACCACGGTAATAAACCACTTGATGCTCTCAGCGGGTCCTTGAGCTCTGAGCTCCTTGGAGTGCTGTTGGCTTTGTTCGACGCTTTGATGAGCTCGAGAGCTCGGGAGGGGGGAGCATGCTGCGATACCGGGGGGCTCCGTCCTCGGGGGGCTCCTGGCTCGGCCCAGGGTGATGGGGAGCCGGGGGCAGAGAGGGGCTGCTCCAGGCTCGGGGGTCCCGCCCCCGTCCCGGCGCCCCCGTGGGCACACGGTGGGAGGGTCCCGAGGGCCGCCGGGCCGCTGGGGGTCCCGCTCCCCGGTCCGGAGGCGGCCGGGGGCCGGAGCGGGAACCGTGCCCGGGGTGACCGACGGGGGTCGGCCCCGCCGCCTGCCCCCTGCAGGCTGACCCCTGCCCGCCGCGGCCCCGCGCAGCAGCTTCGGGGGGGGGGGGGGGGGGGGGGGGGGGCGGGGGCCTGCGCGGCGCGGGGAAAAGCGGGGGCGCCGCGCTCGGAGGAATACGGCGGCGGCGCAGCGGGGAGCGCGGGGCCGCCCCGGCCCTATAAAAGCGCGTCCGCGCCCGGCGGGCTGCGGCGGCGGCGGCGGCTCTGGTCCAGGTGCGGCGGCGGCTCCGGTAACGGTGAACGGCAACTTCCCGGTGGGGCGGGTGTCCCGTCCCGTCCCGTCCCGTCCCGTCCCGTCCCGTCCCGTCCCGTCCCGTCCCGTCCCGTCCGCTCCGCCGTGCGCTGCGGGGTCGGCGGGTCCCCGTGCGTCCCGGTGCCCGTCGGCGCGGCGGCTCCCTGCCTATCCCCGTTCCCACGCCCGGGCTGCCGGGTCCCGGTCGCGGTGTCTTTCGGCGCGGCCGGTTCCCCCCGTCCCTCTCGTCCCCGTTCCTCCCCTGGGACTGGTGGGTCCCCGTGCCCCGGCGCGGCGGGATCCTTCCCCAGGCTCATCCCTGTCGAGCACCGGGCTGACGGCTCCCGGCGTGCCGGTGCCCGGCCCCCGGTGACGGCGCTTCCCATCGGGTCTCTTCCAGCCCCGCACCCGGCGGCGACATGTGGCTCCTGGAGCGGCTGCGCGGCGTGGCAGAGAACGGCGGCTCCCGGGGCGCGGGGCCAGAGGAGTCCCCGCGGGGTTCCCGCTACAGCAACGTCCTCACCCCCGACAAGATCCCCGACTTCTTCATCCCGCCCAAGCTGAGTGCGGCGCCTGCTGAGGCCGAAGGCTCCGAGGCCCCTGCGCCACCAGCCCTGGGTCCCTCTGCCTCAGAGCAGGACCTGGCGGGGCGCAAGCCCCCGCGCAGCCCCCGGCCGCCCAGCCGGCCCCGGCCGAAGGCAACTGGCCGGCACATCATCCAGATCGAGAGCGCCGAGGACTGGACGGCTGAGGGGGGCTTCGGCACAAATGCGGACCCTCAGGCACAGACGGCCATGTCGCTGCCCTACGTGCCCAAGGCGCAGACCTCCTACGGCTTCGCCACGCTGGTGGAGAGCCCCCACACGCGGCGCAAAGAATCGCTCTTCCACAGTGAGCACAGCAGCCTCTGCCCCTCGCCGGCCACCTCCCCCAGTGCCCAGCGCAGGGCTAAGCTCAATGGTGAGAGCGGGTCCCGGGCACCTGCCGACCTGGGGGCAGCCCTCATGCACCCCGGCCGCTACTTCAGTGGCGGCGAGAGCGACACGTGTTCCTCGGCCGAGTCCTCGCCCTTTGGCTCCCCGCTGCTGTCTCGCTCCGTCTCTCTGCTGAAGATCTTCAGCCAGGAGAGCCAGTCCAAGGTCATCAAGCTGAAGCACTCGGTGGCCCGCAACAGCTCACTGTCCACCGATGACAGCTCGGCCGACACCAGCCCCAGCGCCCAGCGCCGTGGCAGGAGCACCCCGGGGGGGGGGGCAGCTGCCAGCAGCCCCAGACCTGCCGCAGGGCCGACACCGCGAGCACAGCCTGCGCCTCAGCCGGGGTGGCATCCTGCGCCTGGCCGCCGACTACGACCCCTCCAACGCCCGGCTCCGCGTGCGGCTCATCTCCGCCGAGGACCTCTACGATGCCCTGGTCGACGTGCGCAGCATCAACTGC
This sequence comes from Oxyura jamaicensis, assembly GCF_011077185.1. Lineage (NCBI taxonomy): Eukaryota > Metazoa > Chordata > Aves > Anseriformes > Anatidae > Oxyura > Oxyura jamaicensis. The sequence continues at coordinate 14,088 of NW_023304837.1, forward strand.
TGCGTCTCACTGTGCCTCAACCCTGGGAAGCTGCAGAAGCAGCGCAGCACCATCGTCAAGAACAGCCGCAACCCCAGCTTCAACGAGGACTTCTTCTTCGACGGGTTGGGCCCTGGCCACGTCAGGAAGCTGTCCCTGAAGCTGAAGGTGGTCAACAAGGGCAGCAGCCTGAAGCGGGACACACTGCTGGGGGAGAAGGAGCTCCCGCTCACCACCCTCCTGGCCGGCCTGTAGGCAGCCCTGGAGGGAGCTCGCCCATGGGGCTGGGGTGCGGGAGGGCTGGGGCCAGCCCTGGCCCCTCTGGAGGAGGGTTCAGAGGGGCCCCCCCCAGAGGAGGGCCGGGGCCATGGCGAGTTTCAGGTACAGAGGGCTGGGTCCCCGGGAGCGGTCCCGCTGTGGGGCGCTGCCAGCGTCAGCCCTCTCGTGGCAGCCGCAGCCTCTCCCCTCCATCCCCTCCCAGCTCCGTTCCCGGGGCTGCGGCTCCTGGAGCCCAGCAGGAGCCACCGGCCCTGTCCCCATCGGGAAGGATGGATGTCACCTGCTGGGCTCTTCCCTCCCTGGGTTCTGCAGTCTCCAGCTCGCCAGCACACAGGTTGGAGGTGGGTAGATCCATGTAGCGTACTTATTGCCGCTTCCCTCAAAGCCTCAGCTCCCAGAGCAAGGCGATGGTGTGGATCTCGACTTTAATTTAAAAGTCAAGTTCGTAGTCTTGGAGACTGCAGGGAAAATACTGCAGAGTTGACCCACGAACCAGCCTGGGGGCTCTGGGAGGCAGCCCAGGGGCTGACTGGGACCCATTGTCTTTCTGAGCCTTTCCTGGACCCTTCCCGGGCCTGCGCAGGGCACGCAGGCTGTCTCTGCCTGACACCCACAGCCTCCAGGGATGCCTTCCTGCCTTGAGCAATGCCGTCCGCTGCTAACCCCCCCGTGGGTGACAGCTCCAGAAGCTTTAGGGGCATTTGGGTCTGCCCAAACCCAAGCAGGGGCTGCCAGGGGCTGGCGCTGCCAGGTGGGGGCCTGGCACCCCCTGCCCCAGGCGCACGGGTGGGCATGGGTACCGGGTCGGTGTCCCAGCAGTTGCTGAGCAGCGGTGGCCGTACACCTGGGTGGCACTGGGGAAGGGTGATAGGCGGAGGAATGAGCTCCCTTCCCCTTTGCTGCCCACCCACCTGTGGGGGCTTGTGAGTATCTGCACCCCCCGGGAGGGGGAGATAAAGCCCTGGGGGGACCCAGACCCCAAAAGGGTCTGTGCTGGCTCTGCAGCTGTCCCCGGGGCAGTGGGCACCCCCACCGTTGCCCCCACCCCATCCTATCCCACCCAGCCGGAGACACCAGGAGGGGCAAAAGCAGGTTGGGGTGTCTGCGGGTGGGTAAAACAGCCACCTCGTTGTTGTTGGTGTGGTGTTGCCTATCGCATTGGGTTCCTGCATGTTTTTGTGGAAGGGAGCAGAAATAGCAGCGCTCCTCTGCCCCGTCCCAGCATGCGTGGACACACGCACACACGTGTCCCTCTGTGTTAACCTCTGTCGGTGGCGGTTGATGTTCCTTCCTTGTCCTTTGCAGCAGATGGCAGATTTCAATGTTGGCTATTTATATCTGAGGCTGATCTTTCCCAGCGCGTTTTACTTCTGTCTGTAAATATGTTCCAGGTACGCGAGGCATGGTTCTGATAGCGTGATGTTTGCATGTCGGGGGGATTTGGGGTGACCGTGGCTGTTTATCAAGCTTGTGGATGAAAACAAACCGTGCAGGACTCGAGGAGCAGGCGCAGCCCTGTCGCAGGGGATTTCCCACCTGCTGCTTCCTACCCCAGGACCAACCAAAGGGCATCTGCCCCTGCCCTCCCTCCTGCCCTGCAGGGCCTGGGCTCAGGCGGGGAGCGAGCAGGGGGCTGTAAGGGCTGGGATGGGACTTGGGGGGGAACCTCCTGCACCAGGGCTGGTGGGGACCCCAGGGCACCGGGAGGCACTGATGGGGGCACAGGGCAGGGACAGGACAGGTGCAAAGGCTTTGGTGCCCATGAAGGGTTGGGGGTGCCATGCCCCCCCCTCGGCAGAGCTGTGCTGTGTGCCTTTGGCTCTGGGGAGGGGGGAGGCTGAGAGCAGGGCCCAGGACCGCTCCCCGGCTTGGGGCTGGCCCCAGGGGGAGGCCCAAGGGCCCGGAGGCTGGTGCCATCCCCGGTGCCCACCCTGCCTGTCCTGGGACTGCCCCACCAGAGCCGGCAGAGCGTGGTGCTGAGCCCTGGGGTGCGCTGCGCCATGCCGTGCGGGTGGATGTGGGGCCAGGAGTGTGGCACGGTGGGGTCCTTCCTCCCTGTAGCTCTTTTCTAATGTTCCTGCTTTATTTCTGTGGCTGGATTTAATGATGCATTTTTTGGAGTGAAAAAAAATATATTAATACCTGAATTGAATGTTTGTTTACAGATTACTTCCCCTTTTTAGTGCAATAAAGGCATTTCTAAACCAGATGCGGGTGGTATGCCTTCTCCTGGTGTTCCCTTGCTTTCCATGGTCGCAGCTGCTGGGCGGTTCCAGAGCCAAGCCGCTGGCACCACCTCGGGCCCGTGCCACGTCCCCCATGATGGGGGGCAGTGGGGAAGCAGGGCAGGGCGCTTGTGGTGCCCCAGCCCTGCAGCAGCGACCTCTCCTCGTGACGCTGCCTCTCCCCACCAGCTCTGCCCTGCAGAGCTGCAGGTGCTTTGGGGACCCCCCAACGTGACCAGGCAGCAGCAGGAGCAGTGCCATGCGGAGTCGATAGCAGTATCACAGGGGCAGAACCGCTCCTCTCCCTGCAGCTGTGCCCCCCTGAGCCCCTTGGCCTGGGCTGGGCATGCAGTGCTGTTCAGATGGGGCTGTCCTGGCACCATCCCCACGGCAGTGCCGAGGTGGAAGCCCGCATGCTGGGCTCACAGCTCTGCAGCCCTGCTCTGTGTCCTTTGGAGCACAGCCCCTAGCCCCTGCCCCTGCCCTGCACCAGAGCTGCCCCTTGGGGAGCCCTCTGCCCAGCCATGTGTGTCCAGCAGACTTTCCTGCTTATTTTTTCCCCCGCCTTCCATCTCCAAATCTGCTTTTAACCAGAGGCCGTGAAAGAAAAGAGGGAGGTTTGTCTGTTACCTAAATGCCATTTTTCTAATTTCCACCATTCTAATAATTTGTCATTTTTAGTAGAAATAAAGAATAGGAGCACTACACAGATCCGCCCTCTCTCCTCCGGCCCCCACAGAGCAGAGAAAGCAGCACGGCGAGAGCATGGCAGGTGCCAGGAAATTTAAGCAGTTCTTTTTCTAGAGGTGTAAAAGCTACAGCAGTCAGCAATAAAAGGCGGCTGATTAAGTTAGTCTGAGCTAGATGTGGATGGGTCAGCCTCAAAACACCAGAAATCCCTGGAAAGTATTCAAAATGCAAAGCAAACAGTCAGAGGGGCACAGGGGGACGTTTTGTGGGGGAAGATTTAGCTCTGAATTAGTAATCGGGTTGTGAGGGAGAGAAACGTGGCTTCCAGCAGCCGGGACTGGCCCTGAGCTGGGGTTGGGCTCTGGGCTCTGCTCTGGAGGCTACCGGGGGCCGAGGTGGGGTCCGGTGGTGGGCAGGGGGGTGCTGGGGCCGATGCTCTGGGCCCTTGGGTGGGGCAAGGCCGAGCTGAGCCCCAGCGATTGCTTTTCACCTGAAGGTGTTTGGATGCTGTCAGGGCTGGGGGAGCCCCAAGTGCTGTGGAGCAGCCCC
>NW_023304837.1:17909-26694 GCF_011077185.1 Oxyura jamaicensis
AAAAAAAAAAAAAAAAAAAAAAAAAAAAAAAAAAAAAAAAGCTAAAACCCAAAGCTTCTTCCCGTTGCTTGGCAACCCCTCGGCCACCCGGTCCCGCTGCGGGGGCTGCAGGGCTGCCCTGGCCCCGCCGGGGTCGCTCCCAGGCTCCGTGCTGCCGGCACAGGACCGGCACTGTCCCGGTGGGCCGCGGGCATGGGGCACGGCACAGCCCCCCCCAAGCACACCCCGGCTGCACGCGAGCATTGGCCTCCCTGCGGCACGCACGCTCCTCGTCTTATTGCAAGCATTCGTCTTCATGGCAGCGTGCCTGTTGTGGAGCGGGGAGGAGCGGCTGCCACTGCTACTGGGAGGAAAACAGAGGTGAATCGGACCCCGCGCAGCCTCACAGCTGCGCCAGCCCAAAGAGTAAGCCAAAGGCGAGCTACCCGCAGGGCCCCACGCTTGCCTGAGGCAGAACGGGCACCTCAGACCCCGGGGACACGGACACCCGGCGGGGATGGCCCACGGCGCTGGGAAGCCTGACGAGAGCCAGCATGGGAGCAGAAGCCCCTGGGGTGTCCCTGGGGCTGGCAGCGCTGCCAGTGCCACCAGCTCTGCGGCTCACGCTTGGGTGATTTGCTGTTCCAGGTGATCTTTGCTCTCGCACTTTGAGGCTGGCAGCCTGACAAGCACCTGGGGCCTGGGGATGGATCCTGCCCCAGGAAGTCAGGGAGCAGACAGGGGGTGCTGCCTTGGGCTCCCCATCTTCCCTGGCCACGTGGGCGGGGAGAGGGGCCAGGATGAACATGAGTATGGGGCTTGGACCGGGGCCTGGACATGCAAAGCTGTGGGACAGGCAAAGCCCCAGAGGCTGTGCCCTGGGAGGCAAGGGGGAAAGGAAAGCACCATGGCTGCTCTGCAGCACAAGGGATTTCTCCTGGCCTCTCCTCTCTGTCTCCAGTGACCTCCTCTTTTCCAGCTGCCTGCTGGAGTTTTAAAGGCTGCCTCTGAAATGTTTGCAGCATGCCCAAAGCATCAAGTAGGCCCAGGTGGGAGGGAAAAAAAATGGCATAAACAAAGCAGACGGGAGGATTTGTTAAACGCCAGCAGCTGCTGGCAAACACTTTAATATCAGTGCAGACAGGCACCGATCGATACAGCAATTTGGGGCCGCTGGCTGATCTCCACGCAGTGCCCACAGCCTCTGCCAGCATTACAGCTCCGCTGTGGGGTGCAGGTAGGGGCCTGGTGCTGGGGGGGGGCTGGACCCGCAGTGCCCGGCAGGGGACGAGCTGCCCCGGGGGCCATTCAGAGCTTGGCTCTCCCCCCATCCTCCCCCCAGATTTCAGGCAGGGGGATGCATCTCCTGCCGCGGGTTCCTCGCGGGACAGCGGCCGCCCCGTGGATGCCGGGGCCCTGCCTGCGGCAGGACACGCCCAGAACCGGGAGCGGGGCCGCATCCACCGGCACGGCCGCATCTGCCCGGCGGCGCGGGCAGTGCCCAGGGACCGCGGTGGCCGCGCTGCAAAGAGCTCGTCTGGCATTGCCATGGCGATGGAGAGAACGGCGCCCGCTGCCAGGCGGCGGAGCAGGGAGGGCCGCGAGCTGCCGGCAGCGTTCGCCCCGGGGAGGTGCCGCGGCCACGCACGGCTGCACCGGGGTAGCGCTGCGGGGGGCGAACAGGCAGCCCCCACACTCCCCCTGCACGCTCGTGGCGGCCGGGGGCTGGTGAGCTTGTCCCGGCCGTGAGCCTGTGGGGCAGAGGTGGCTGCAACACCCCATTGCACCGTGCTGAAGCCCTCAGCACCCCTCGCAGCCAGGACAAAGCCAGAGGTGGCACCGGGCAACGTGTAAATATATAGACATACATATATTCGAACCCTCAACTGTCGCCACTGCTAGGTTATAATTAATTCCTATTTGCAGCTCAGTCCAATTTCCTTCACACAGCTCCCAATTCAATCCAATTGCCATATGAGATTTCTGTAATCACTAATCTTATCAAGCCCATCAGTGTGAAGTGAGAACGCTGCAATTAGCAGGACCAGCAGCAGGGTGGAGTGGAGCAGCAGGTGAAGTGCTGCTCAGCGAGTATTTATTTCACCTGTGCCAAGGGAAAGATGGTGCTGGGCCAAGCGTGTGCTGGGGCTGTCCCTTGGCTGCCTGGGGATGGGCTGTGAATGTTGCTGGCCAGGAGAATAGGCTCAGCCCTCTCAGACCCACTGCTGGGAAGCAGGGCTGCTCCTGCCTCACTTCTCACCCTGCCTGGGTCCCCAAGTCCCAAAGGGGAAACCAAGGCTCAGCAGCAATGCAGGGGAGTGCTGAGATGCCAGCTGTGGGAGGCAGGGCCTGCAGGTGAGGCACTGAGTGCTGCTAGGCTCCTCCGAGGGGTGCAGCGGGGCTCTGGCCACCCTCTGGAAGCACAGCGTCGAGACACCAGTGAAGAGCCAAGAAACGCAAAGTTGATGCTGGCAGAGTGTCCTTAAACAGAGCTGCCTGTGCCGCTGTTTGTCACAACAGTAGGAGTTAAAGACGAAGTGTCAGCCTGGATTCTGGATTTCCTGGCTCTGCTTGCCGGTGCCTCAGCCCCGCTCCTTTTCCCAGCCCGGCTCACACTGCTGCTCGCTCTGTGTCTGAGCAGACGGAGACTTGGGCTCTAGAGGCAGGAGGAAGCTGTTTGCATCCAGCATCGCCAGCCTTTTGGCAGTTGCAGTGGGAAAGGCTGCTCTGGTCCTGTCCTGACCCTGTGGGGACCAGCTCAGCACCTACCCCACCAGGCACCACTACAAGCCCCGGGAGTGCCCTGTGCTGCAGCCCCTCTGGCCTCGCCCCATCTCGGGGCACAGCTCGAGGGGATCCTGCTCCATGCTGCTGTCCGTGTGGTTTTGGGGCACTCTGTTTTCCTCCTACCATCTCTGGCTGCCTGCCTGCAGCCAGAGGGGCGTTGGGTGGGGGGATCAGGCCCGCCCACCAGGCTACTCGCTGGGGCCCGGCTGCCTCAGTGCCACAGGGGCCCTCCCTGCACCCACCGGGACCGGGGGGACAGCAGCGGGGGTGAGGAGCGGCCGATCGCTCTGCTCGGCTGGGGCAGGTGGTCCTCGTGGCAGGGGCTGGTGCAGATCCACCCCTCTGGGCACCCCGGGAGCAACACTGCACACCGGTCCTGTGGCATGCGGGACGCCCCCGGCAGCATGTGGAAGGGCCATCAGGGTCCCCATCGTCACCACAGCTGCAGCGTCCACGGGGCTGAGTGGCACGGGCGCTACCAACAGCTCTCGCTGTGCCGCCCCCAGCCGTCTGTCGCTGCTGACACTCACCGACAGGAATAAACTCCAGCACCTGCCATATGCTTCGCTACCTCTGCTGCCTGTGCTCACTTGTTACTCTCTGTTTCAAAAGACGGGGCTGCATCTGCGTGGGCTGTGCCCCTGTCAGCAGGGAGGAGGGGTGGCGGCAGCGCCCGGGGGCGCAGGGGTCTCTGACGGCTCCAGGTCCCTGCCTCCTCCCCAGCCCGCGGGTGAACCTCTCGCCCGGACGCTTTCCGCCTTGCGCGGTCCCGTGCAGGCACGGCTGCTGTGCTGCTCCCGTCCCGTGCGGCTGCTCTGCGGTTCGGCCTGGCAGCGATGCAGGATCGGGCCCCTCCGCGCCAGCTCTGCCCCGGCAGCGTGCTGCTGGCTCGCAGCCGCCGCCGCGCCTCGCGGGGCACCGACAATGCTCCCGGCCAGGCGGTGCCGCCGAGCCTTTGTGCCGGAGCTGGGCACGGCGCCTGGAGCTGCGCTCGCCTGTCCGGGAGCGAGGCGCCGGAGGCACGGGTCCATCCCCTGCACCCCGAGGTGGGACAGGGACGTGAGCCAGGGTGGTGGCGGCTCCGGGTCCTGCCTGGCCACTGCCCCATCCCTGGGGTATGCAGCACAAGCCCGGGGGCTTGGTAGGATCGGCCTCCGGGAAGATTGAATCCCCTGCAAAGGCTCTGAGTCGCCGGTCTATTCCCTTCCCTCCTGAGCTGCTCTGTATGTTTAATGATCCCTGCAGCTGGGAAAATTAATCTTGTTTCTGGAGTGGATGTACCAAAGCGCAGCTTCCAGGCGCGGGGTCTGGTGGGGCTCCGAGCAAGGGAGCGACCTTGGCGGCAGGCGCCGGCCGCTGCTTGCCCCGCGTGCACCGTGCTCCTGGGCCGAGCTCCGACCCTCACGAGCCCCGGAGCCGAGTGGGAGGATGAGGGGCTCAGAGCACAAACAGCGGCCGCCTGCCTTCCCGTGGCATCCCGCATCCTGAGCGTAGTTCTAATTGCACCATGCAGCTTTGATTCCTGGTTTTAATTGCAGCCTAACGAGGCCGGGGCAGCAGGAGAGGAAAACATCGAGCTTAAGGGAAACAAATTGGGAGAGAAAAGAACATTTACTGGTGACTAATAGGTCTGTGGATCGGCGCGTGTGTTTGCCTGCCACAGCGCGGGATGCTGCCAGCACGAGGAGGAGAGGGGATTTCTTCCACGCGTTTGGCAAGCCGAGCCGCCGTTTCATCTTGGGCCCGTGCTATCTCTGGGTTATTTTTAACCCCTGTTGCACAAAAGCTGCCCCCTCATCCCCAAACAGTGGATTGTGACTGCTTGCACAGGGATTGGGGCTAAATCTTCTAATTCTATCAAATGTGCCAGTTTATACACTGGGCTGAGCTCATCAGAGGGAACCAAGACTAATTTGGTGCGGAAGACAGGAGGAAATTTCTGGAGCTGGTTGCCATCCTGGCATCCAGAGCCAGGGTGCCCACTGCCCTGAGACAGCAGCACTGTGGCTGGTGAGGGCGGCCCGGGGGAGTGAGCATGGGGCTGAGGGGAATGGGGACCTGGTGGGGATGGGGACTGGGAAGTGGGGATGGGGACACGGTGGGGTGTGGAGAAGGGGCTGGGGCTGGGGATAGGGACAGGGATGTGCAGGCAGAGTCATCTCTGGCCCCAGCGGTGCCTGATGCCATCCCACTCTGCTCGCCCTGCTGCGGGTGCCTCCTCGGACAGGCAGCACAGCCCCACAGGTGCTCCCACAGAACTCCTGTGGCTGCGCACCACGGAGGGCTGGGATCTCGTTACTGAGCTCTTTGACTTCAAGCATCTTGGAAACCGATGCTTGCTAATAAGACAAAAAGAATGACAGCAAATAAGCCCAGCTGCGGGAATGTGGCCTTCTCATCTAGCATTTTTTATTCCCCCACATTCTCCCCCTTCCCTGCTTTGCCAATGGATTGAAGCCACTTTAATAAAATTATTAAATAATAATAATAATAAAAAAAGCTGTAGCCCCCACCTCGATGCAGCAACCATGGAAACCGGATCAAGGGGACACCTGTACATTTCCATTCTGGGCTTCTGCTATCTGAATATACAGAGGAACACTAATTAAAAACCCATCACTAGTGGCAGCAGAGGAAAGGCGCTGGGCCCAGGAGAAGGGGGTGCATGGCTTGGAGGTGCGCCAGGGATGGTGGGTGGAGGAGCGGGTCCCCAGGAGGGGACAAGCCATCCCCTGGTGCCACCCCGATGCTCTCATCTCCCTCCTGGCTCCTGCAGGGGGAACGTGTGTGTGCCAGCCGCCAGTGGTGGGGAGGACGAGGCAGCCCCAGTCCCAGCCCCGCTGCTGCCCTCAGTGCCAAGGGGCCCAGGGGACCCCGTCCCCAGGCCTGGGGACAAGTCCCAGTGGGGCAGGGCAGGGCCGGGCCATGGGGCCGTTGGGTCGGGGTCTGAGCCCCACGCCAGGAGGAGTTGCGCTGCCGCACCGCTGCACGGGATGCGGGACGGGGCAGGCAGAGGGGGAGCATCTCTGCTGGCGTCACCTCCCAGGGCTGGCACTGGGCGCTGCGTCATCGCCTCCCCGGTGGCGCTTTGGCACCTGGTCCCCCTGGCCGGGGGCGGGAGGGCAGCGGGCGGCGGCGCGGGGGCGAAGCGATGTGTGAGATCTCACACCTCCCACGGGGAGGGCGAAGGCTGCGGGAGGCTGCCAGCCGGCACTGCCAGCTGCCTCCCTCCCCGTGCCAGTGCCAGTGCCGTGTGTGGCGCTGCGGGGCTGGCACGCGGTAGCCAGGCAGGGATGGAGCCATGGAGCGCGCAGGACGCAGCTCCCCCACCACGTAGGGCAGGGCCCAGGGTGGGCAGGCTGCTCTGTGCCCTGTGCTGTACACCCCGGTTCTGCACTTGATTTTGGGGGTCTATTGCCTCCCTGGGAGGAAGCTCCTCTCCATCTCACACGTGTGCACCCAGGAGGAAAAGGCTGTGTTTAACCTGCAGGTTTATTTTTGCCGACAGCTAACGGCAGCGCCTGGAACATTCCCCTGTTTGGAGTTAAATTTTGCTAGAGCTTAGTTTTAGTCATTGTTGTCAAAAGCTGTCTCCTCCACATTTATTTCTTGAAAAGCTCCTGGCGTTGAGTCTCCAGGAGCCCAGTGGCCCAGGCCCGGTGCCTCCACCCATGGGACACGGCTGCGGCACTCCCTGGGAGCTGGTGGGCAGCGGGGCTGTTCCCTCACCTCAGCACAGATATGGGACCCGTGCCATCATCCAGGTGGTGCATAGAGCACAGTTCAGAGCCCTGACCGCTGCTGGACTCAGCTGGGCCCACTCCTTGTCTCCTGCCCAGCCACAGAGCTCACTCTCCTGCAAGGGGCTGTGGCCATGGGATGGGGGCTCCGGCAGGCGTGGGGGCTGCTTGGGCTCCAACCAGCAGCTTCCACCAAGGGGTAGTGCTGGGGGGCTCAGCAGGGGCAGGTGGGTCCCGGCATTGCCCGCTGCTGCCACTGCCCCTCCCTGCCCACTGCTGGCCCTGCAGCCCCAGCAGACATCTCAGTTTTGGGGAGAAGAAAATTCCTCGTTTCCATGGGAACCGGAGGAGGAAAGTTTCTGGGGCTGAGGCTGGGATGGAGCCAGCTGGGATGTGAGCAGCAGGGCCAGTAGCACCCCAGGGCTGGCCACCCTCTCCCTGCTCCCCTCCTCTCCCAGGGCTGGCGGGTGCCCGGCCCCATTGCCAGCGCCTTGCGAGACACGGCCTGGGCAAGCGGCTCTGGGGGCTCCTCACTCCCCCCGCACTGTCAGGCGCGAGCTGACATTTCGCTCTGCAGCTCAGCGTGTGGCGATGCAGAGATAGCTCTAATCTGCTTGTCTCTTCCTCGCCCTCTTCCCAGAGGCAGGAGCCGTGGCCAGGGAGAGCAGTGGGGCTCTGGCTGCTCCCGCTGGTCTGGGGGACAGAGGGGACGGAGGGGATAGAGAGGACAGAGATGTCCCAGTGCCTTCCGCACTGCTCCCTCCCGTTGGGCTGCATCTGCCTGGCAGGGCCGGAATGCCAGCAGCAGAAACCGAGGGTGGTTTCGGAGCACCCCGGCTTCTCCTTCCTCCTCCTCCCACTGCTTCCCGCTCTGCCTGCACCCAGGCTGGCAGCAGCTCCCCAGCAAAGGGCTGGGCCTGGAGCCCTGCGCCACTCCTTGGGGTGCCCGAAGGGGCCTCAAGGGCAGGCCAGGCAAGGTGAACAGCCCCAAAGCTCAGCCATGGAAACCCCCAGCTCCAGCCCCACAAATTGGGACCCTGCCACCCACCCCAAGGCACCCTTGGTCCCTAGCTGCCCCGCGGGCTGTCAGAGCCCTGCCAGGCACCCGGACACCCTGTGCAGCTCTGGGTTCCAGTGGCTCAGCTCCAATTAGCGAAGCCCCTGTTGTTTTTTTTCCTGCTCAGCAGCTCCCACCAGCTGCTAACGAGCTCCCACCGCCCCAGCCACCACCAGCCAGGGGCAGAGGTCCCACAGCCCGGGGGTCCCAGCACCCTCTTTGCATCCGCAGGGCCGCGGTGCAAGGCCACAACACCACGGATGCGGGAGCGGGGGTTAATGATGCACCGAGACGGATCCAACTTCGCCACCTTCCCAACTTCCAGCTTCACCTGCGGCTCCCTTCTCCCTGCCACTATCTGCATGGATGCCTGTGGATTTCATTTCCATATTCATGGTGTTTTAATGACCCTGTAATGCCTTTATGGTCTGCAATTAAATGTGGAATCTTTTTTTTTTTTTTTTTTTTTTTTTTTTTTTCTTCTGCAGATTAGCATCTGCATAGGATCATTTGTGGCATTTGAGCAGAGGAAGGGAAGGCTGTGCAGGAGGGAGATGGGGTTAATTAAACTTCAGAGATGAGCGGGCTCCACGCCTGCTGCCGTCTGCTGACGGTGGTGGGTGGCCACGGCAGGGGGGGTCCTGGCTGCCCCTGGGGCAGCTCCTGGGGGCTGGCGGGGCTCAGTCAGGCACACACAGGCTCTCATGGGCGAACATGCCTCGAGCTCCCAGCCAGCAGCAGCAGGCCAGGATCTGGATGCTCTTGGAGTCACCCCATTGCGGGGGTTCCTGTGCCCATCCCACATCCAAGCCCCCCTCTGCAGCCCACCCCCAAGCCCCTCTACAGTGCAGGCGGCTGTCCGCCTGTCCTCCAGCGTTCTAAGGCAGGCAGCCAGGCCACGGCTGGGAGCAGAGCTGCCCCAAGCAGGGCCAGAGCTGGGGGTGGTGGGGAGGTGGGGGGTGGCTGCAGCCCCTTCCCCCCCCCTCCCCTTGCAGAGCAGAGGCCGGCAGGGCTCCTGCAGGGCTCCCATCGCTGCTCCCGGAGCTAATGCAATGGGCGTCTCAAGGCCGCAGCCGCCGCGGGTGATGGGATGTAATTGGGTTTCAGTCCTGCGAGATGGATGGGGCTGGGCTGCCAGCGGAGCAGGAGGAAGAGGAGGGGGCAGGGTTGTGCTGAGGGCAGCCCCCCCCCCCCCCCCCCCCCCCCCCCCCCCCCCCCCCCC
>NW_023304837.1:26794-29526 GCF_011077185.1 Oxyura jamaicensis
GGGGGGGGCTCAGCACCTCCCCGATGGAGGAGGGGGGCAGAAGGCAGCCCCCAGGCACTCCCTGGCCCTGTGCTGCTCCTTGCAGCCCCTCGCAGCCCCCCTGCCTCCCTCCAGGCCTTTCTGGCTGTGTGCAAGATGCTCTCAGGGTCAAGATGCTCTCAGGAACTGTGTGCTCAGCACCCTGGGCAAAGACGGGGCTGACAAACGCCTCCCCCCACGGGTGCTCTGTGCGAGGGGCAGCACCCAGCTCCTTAGGAGCACTGCTGCTGCACCGTGCCCGTGTCTGATGCCGCACATGCAGAGGTTGTGCCCATGTGGGAGCTGGGGATGGGGCTAGGGACACCAGCAGGGCCCTCCCTCCGCTGCCCCCAGACACCAGCGGGTCTCTGTGCCCTTGCTGGCATGGCCGGAGCTTCTTGCCAGGCTTGTCCCCACCTCCTTTATTCAGAGAGAGGTTTGGGGCCAGATCCTGCTTGCTGGAGCCCACAGGATGTGCACAGCTCTCTGATGCTGTTGTGAGTAAGAATGGAGTGGGGGCTTGGAGAGTTCGGATGTCTACGCATCCCCATGTGCATCTCTGCACATCAGCTCTGTGACCTGCAACATTTCCTCTGTTTTCCTTTGCAGGAAGCAGTTGTGTTCGTGACCTGCACAGCGCCGCAATGGGGGCAACCAGGTAGGGAAACTGGGGGGCAGGAGCGCATCCCCTGTGTGCGTTTCCAGCGGAGGCACTTCTGGGAGGCTGGATCGACCCTGGCACTGCAGTGCGGGTGCAGAGGGGAGGCTGGGGCTGGGAAGGGCTGGGGGGCTGCGAGCCCTGGTGCTGGGGGGGGTTCCGCCCACTTTGCCCACCCTTGAGCTGTGCCCCGGGTGCTGCTGCCCTGGTCGGGGTGTGCAGGGAGAGGACCCATGCTGCACCCGGCCTGGGGGTCCTCTCTCTCCTCCCTGCGTCCTGGTCAGGGCTGGCAGTGCTGGTGGTCCCAAGGTGCTGCAAGTTGCCTGAGTCCAAACGCTTGAAAGCCTAAATGAGGAGGTTATTTGTGAGTAGCACAGCTCCATCTAGCATTCGTGACAACCGGTGCTCCTCTAAGGCGTAATTCCTAGCTACTGTTGTGAGAAGTACTGAGAGCCTGAAGGCAGGCTGCAGCACCCTGCCTGGGTTGTCCCACGCACCCTGTGGCGAGGCGCAGCATCCCCTCTCCCCGGGCAGGGGTCAGGCCTCGCCCATGTTCATACAGTTTTGTCCCACTAAAACTGCTTTTTGAACCTGTGTAAACTTTTCTACACCTACAGCACCTTCAGGCCTAAATGTTCCTTTGCTGACATGTGAGGTGTGGAAGCATTTTCTTTGTTTCAGAGCTGCAGACCTTGCCTGAGAAGAAGCACGGCTCATGAGGCAGAGGAGGGCAAGGAGGGCACGGTTGGCTCTGCAGCCAACCCCCCCGTGGCTTCACCCAGCATCTCTTGCCCTCAATTTTGCTGTCCTTGTCTGCAGAACAGCAAACCAGGGTGCTGGGAGATTCAAGGGCTCTGCAGCCTGGTGCTGTGGGCTGGTTGTGTGCCATTCTCGGGATCCGCTACTGGCTGATGGGGGAGTTACCGCACCTGCTCATTCTGAGGACAGAAATTAACAGCCTGGGCAAGGGAAGCGTTGAGAAGGGTTTTGCCATTCCCCTGGGCAAGCGCAGCCACTTGGAGAGCCTCAGCCTGGCAGTTGTCATCACAGTCATTAAACAGAGCACCAGAAGCTGGCACGGACACAGATCCAGGTCACTGGAACTGTGCTGCTGGCACAGAGCTCACGCACTGGGTGGCGCGGGGCAATCGCTGTGGAGAATTAGGAGAAATGTGCTGCAATGAGTCCTTCCCTCCAAACTTCTGGGACAGCACAGGGGGCTTCACAAAGCTGAGGGAAAGCTGATGTCAGCACGGACCTGGGCTCACACAGGAGCCTGCAGCCTCTCACCTGCATTCCCTGCAGGGCTGGGGATGGATGGCACATGGGATGGGTGCGGGCAAGGCCCCCGTGGTAGAACCTGTACCAAGGACACACACAGCAGCTTCAGCTGCCTCAAAGTGGGGCTGCCTGAGCCTCATCTCCACCCCCCCCGGACAAGCACAGGGCTGCTCCCAGAGTAAATCACAAACAGGCAGACGGCCTGAAGGCTCCTGCAGCAGATCAGTTCCATTTCCCCTGGTCATGACCCCAAGTCCAGGCTTTTCTGCTTTTTGTGGCGATGGTGCATACGGACACAATATTAAGGGCAAGGCAGAAATCAGCAGGTTTTGTGGAAACCTCTCTGAAAGCGAGAGACGAGGTTACTTTTCTAATTGAACAAACAGCATCTGCGCTCTGCTGGTCCTCTGAGCACACCGACACCGATCTTCACGGGGAATAAAGGTCTGCTGAAGTGCTCTGCCTCTCAGCTCGAGGGCCGCCGCCACTTCAGGGACACTCGACAGCACTTCGCTCCTGGAGCTGAGGCAAGAGCAGAGCCCAGCGCAGCACGCCGGGGCGCCTGGCGAAGCAGCAGGGACACGCTGGGCCCCCCCGGTGCAGCCCCCGGAGGTCGGCCGGGCCCAGCGGCCCGCGGGACTCCGGCCCCGGGGTGGCCCCGGTGCCACCGGGGGTGCGGTCCCCCGGCCGGCCGGCCGGCTCCCTGGGGACGCGGGCCCGGCCCGGGGGCGCTCGGTGCTGCGGCTCGGGGCCGGCCCAGCCGGGTGGCAGCTGC
>NW_023304838.1:0-12929 GCF_011077185.1 Oxyura jamaicensis
CGCCTCGGGGTCCCCATGGGGTGCACGGTGGTGGCCCCCCCTTGGTGGCACCGGTGGCCCCGCTGCTGGGACGTGGGGCACCCCACAGGCTGCTGCTGGCCCCCAGAGCGTGGGGCTCAGGCTCTCTGCTCCCGCAGGCGCCGGCGGCCGTGGCGGGTGCTGCTCCTGGCCTGGCTCAGCCTGGGCTGCGGCATCGGCACCGCGCAGGTGAGGGCGCGGGGGCACCCCCGGGCTGGTCCATCTGTGCCGCCCCAGCCCCGACCCCGAACATCCCCTTCCTCCACGCAGGGCTCAGCCCCGGAGGTGCCGGTGCAGGGCCCCGAGTCCCCTGCCCATGCTCGGCCTCGCCGGCAGCTGGCTCGGGGCACTTGGGGGCCCTGGGGACCCTGGAGCGCCTGCTCCAGCTCCTGCGGGGACGGCGTCGCCTTCCGCGCCCGGAGGTGCCTGCGGTGAGTGGTCCCCGCGGTGTCCCCACGCACCCAGGTGCCATCGGGGCGCAGCTCTGCCACCGCTTCCACGCGTGCTCCTGCAGCTCCCGTCCCCACGCGGGGCCCGGGCCTCGTTTCAGCCTCGTTGTAGGGCGGGAGGGATGGGGAAGGCAGGCGGGTGCTGGCTCCGGTCGTCCCCGGATGGCTCCATGTGGTCCCCGCTCCCGGTTGTGCCCCCAGCCAGGCCATGGCTCGGCACCCCGGCCCCGCAGGACGTCCCCAAGGGGACGCGGGGCTGCTCGGGGTGCTCGTACCCCAGCCCTGCTGATGCTGTGGCCTCAGATCCGCCGTGGAGGAGCCGTGCACGGGAGACCCGCGGCAGTACCGGCTCTGCCAGCTCCAGGTGAGCGTGCCACGGCGCGGCACGGCACGGCCCCGCGGGCTCTGTGCTCCTGACCCCGTGGGTTCCATCCTGCCGCTCCCTCAGGGCTGCCCCGGCGGCTCGGTGCCTTTCCGCGCCATGCAGTGCTCCCTCTACGATGACAAACCCATCCCGGGCACGCAGGCCCGGTACCGCTGGGTGCCCTTCTACGGAGGTGAGCCCTGGGGCAGCGGGCGCAGCGCCACCGGGATGTCCCGGCCGTGGCGCAGCCGGGACCGGGGGCTGCTGCCGCCGCCCCCACCACAACGTCCCCTCCTTCCCTTCTGGCCCCGGCAGCCCCCAACGCCTGCGACCTCAACTGCCTGGCCGTGGGGCACAATTTCTACTACACCTTCGGCCGGGTGCTGGACGGGACCCGCTGCGGCCCCGACTCCCCGGAGCTGTGCGTCGGCGGGCGCTGCCTGGTGGGTGTGCGAGGGGATAGGACCTCAGGGACCCCCGGGACCCCCTGGGACCCCCGGTCCCTACCCCGACGCCGCCTCTCGGCTCCTGCAGAGCGTCGGCTGCGACGGGATCCTGGGCTCGGGTGCGCGGCCCCACGCCTGCGGCCGGTGCGGCGGCGGCCAGGACGGGTGCCTCTTCGTGCACCGGCTCTTCCAGGGCACGGAGCCCCCCTCCGGTGAATGAACCATTGCCCCGGCCCCCTCCATGGGTGAATGCTTTGGCTCTTGGCTCCCCTGTCCCCCCTGTCCCATTTGTGTCCCCAAGGCTTCGCCTGGGTCCCCCAGGACCTTTTGCAGCTCTCCTCAGTCACCTCTGGGGGGGGATTTCTGGGGTGTCCCTATGGTCCGTGGGGTCCCCATGGGTGTTCGGGGGTCCCTGGGTGTGCCTGGGACCTTTGTGGTCCATGTCCTGTGCCCATGGGGTGCCTGGCCAGGCTGTGGAGATGATGACGCCCCTGAGGGTGCCCCACATGTCCCAGCGCATGGGCCCAGTCCCCTCCCACCACCCCCTTGCTCACCCGTGCGGGGGTCCCAGCCCTGGCACCCCCATCCCCACGACGTCCCCTCTGCCGTGCCCGGGCTCTGCCCTGACTCCTCGCCCGCCTCCAGGTTATTTTGGGTACATGAACGTGACCAGGATCCCGGCTGGGGCCACCAACATCAGGGTGACAGACAAGAGCCGCAACTACCTCGGTAGGACGCGTCCCGTCCCCTCCCAGTCCATCCCAGTTGATGCTGGGAACGGGCCTGGGGCACAGACACGGGGTTCGGGAAGGGCTGAGCTGCAGTGGGGTCGGCACAATGGGGCCGGGCCGGCTGCCATGGGACCAGCACCGGGTCCCCGTCCCCAGAACCCCGTCCCCAGGGCAGCCAGGACCCCGTCCCCTGGGGGCTCGGGGAATTTTGCACATCAGGGTTCGGCTCCAGCTCAGGACCGAGGCCAAGCCTCACATGAAAGCAGATTTCTCCCGCACCCCGCACGCAGCTTCCCCAGCCCGTGCTGCCCTCCCGGGGGGCTCCGGCGAGGACCCAGCACCCAGGAAGCCCCCACCCTGCCCGGCTCAGTGCAGGGGTCCCGGGGCCGTGCTCGGCTCCCGGACACTCTCCTTCCTGCAGCCCTGATGACAAGCGACGGGCGCTACGTGCTCAACGGGGACTGGTCCATCGCCTGGCCGGGGCCGTACGAGGCGGCCGGCACCCGGCTGCTCTACGCCCGGACCCCTGACGGCACCGAGAGCCTGGAGGCGGCGGGGCCCACGGACGAGGATCTCCACGTGCTGGTGAGCCCCGGGGGCAACGTGGGGCCGCGGGCGGCTGTCCCCAGCCCCGTTGCCCCCCTTACCTCTGCCCTGCCTCGCGCAGGTCCTGCTGCAGGAGCCCAACCCCGGCATCGAGTACGAGTTCTGGCTGCCCCGCGGGCACCCCCAGCCCGGTGACACCAGCCCCCTGCGGCAGCCCCAGCCCCGGGGGGCCGGCAGCCCCCCGCCCGCGGAGCCCCCGGCCCCCACACCGCCCCCCCGGACCCAGGGTCACACCACAGAGCCGCTGCCACCGAGAACCCCCCCTGGCCACAGCGGGGCTGCCGCAGGTGCCTGCACCCCCCTGGGGTCCCCGTGCCCTCCTGCACCCATGGGTGCTGCTGTGGGGAGAGACCGAGAGAGCCTGGGGGGGGGGGCTGAACGTCCAGAGCTTGGCATTCTCCCTCTCTCCTTATGGGATATGCCCCCCCCACCATAGAAGGGGGGGTTTGGGGGTCCCCTCTCCCCACTAAGCTGCTGCAGCTTTGCCGCCGCAGGGCGATGCGGGAGGTGCCGGCCGCCCAAGGGACGTTCCCAGCGCATCCGGCACTTCTGCCAGAGCGACTTCGGTGAGCACTGGGGTGGGGGGGGTCCGGGTGGGCTTGGAGGGGGAAGGGGGGGCGATGCCAGGGGTTGTGCCCAGCTCAGGCCGCCCCACGCCGGCCCTGCAGTCTTCCAAGCGCGGATCCTGGCGCGGCGCTCGGTGGGGCAGGAGACGCGCTACGAGGTGCAGGTGAAGACGCCGTACCGGCACCGCTTCCCGCTGGTGCCGCGCGAGTACGTGTGGGTGCCCGACGCCTGCGGCTGCCCCCCGCTCCTGGAGGGCCGCGAGTACCTGCTGATGGCGCGGCGCCACGTCAACTACGAGCACACGCTGAACCGCATCCTGCTGCAGCGCGACGGCTACGCCCGGCCCTGGTCACCCCGCGAGGAACGGCTGGTGCGGGAGGCAGCGCGGCACTGCGCACAGCCCCGGCCGCCCTGAGCCCCTCGGCCCCGTCACCCAGGGGGTGGCAGCGGGACCCCCGGGGGCCACGGGGGGGGCCGGGACCCCTCCTGTCACGCAGCGGGTCCTCTGCGGCTCTTTGCGAGGCCATGGAGGGGCCAGCATCCCCCCCTGGAGCCCCGTGCTGGGCACCTCGCTGTCCTCAGGGGTGATTTGGCTGCAGGGTGGGGAGGAGGAGGGTGGTAATTTATTCTATTTTTTTGCAGAAAATAAACCTATCTATCCCTCAGGCGCCGTGTATCCCTTTCCTGGCTAGAAGCAGAGGGGGTATCCCTTGCGCTCCCCACCCTGGGGTGCCATCCGTGTCCCCATGCTGAGCCCCAAGAGCAACAAGTCCCCACCCCTGTCCCCACCCCGTCCCCATCCCGTCCCCATCCTGTCCCCGTCCCCCCGATGGAATCCCGCCAGCCTGTGCCTCTCGAGGCCGGGGACCTGCCGCTTATCTCTCTTCCGTCGGAGGCGCGCGGGTCCTTCCCCGGCCGTAACCCAACCCGGGGCTGGCTGCGCCCCGCGGGGCCCGTGTGGGGACGGGATGGGGGCACCGTAGGCTCGGCCACCCCCTGCACCGTGCCGTGCGCCCCAGGGGGTGTTTGGAGCTCTCCCAAAGCGGGCTGGGGGCTCCCCAGTGGTCGATGGCCGAGAGCCAGAGCTGAGCTGGGGGGACTGGGGCAGGGCTGGGCTCCCCCAGCTGGTCCCAGTACAGCCTGAGTGGTGCCAGGTGCTCCGACCGTGGGCAGGGGCTCGCTGGGGTGATTGGGGGCAGAAAGGTGCCCTATAAAAGTGCCCCATCCCACCTCCTGGGGCTGTTCTGGAGCTGATTCCTGGGTGGGGGCTGCTTTGTCCTTGGGGGGTCCCCAACCATTAATTAGGGCCTGGGGCTCTGTGCTGGCAGCTTCGGGCACCCTGAGGGTCCCCCTGTCCATCCGTCCATCCTGGGGATGGCCACCCCACGGGCAAAGAGGCCCCGCAGGGAGAGCAGTGGGGACCTGGGGCTCTCGGCCACCAAACCCCGGGCTCGCCAGCAGGCCAAGAGCCGCCAGAGAGGAGAGGATGGGGGCAAGCGTGTCCCGGGTCCCCCCCTGGAGCCTGTGACCCCCGGGAGGCGGCAGCTGGCCAGGCTGCGCTTCGGTGGGGAGCAAGGCAGCCTGGTGTCTCCTTCCCTCTGCCCAGGGGAACGGGGTGAGCCCCTCCATTGTGGGGTGGTCCCTGCATGGGGAGGGGGGCAGCCCTGGGCTGCAGTGCTGGGAGCCCCCCGGAGCCCCCCCTCGCAGCCCTGCTATAAGGGAGCCTACTTCTCGGGGCTCCCTGCGGATGAATGCCAGGACCCCGCTGTCCCCAGCCTGTGAGTATGTTGGGGGGGGGGTCACTGCAGCCCCCCCTGCATCGCCCAAGCTCTGCTTTCCTCTGGCCAGGCCTCCCCCTGCGCCCCCTACACCCGGCCGCCGCAGGACCCGCAGCACCCCGGAGCACACCCTGGTCCTGGAGCTGGTGAGCGGGGGGATTTGGGGGGGGGGGGTCACAGTGCTGGGGCTGGGCCTGATGCTGCCACCTGCCCCGCAGGAGGGGACCCTGGTCTGCTCCTCCGTGCTCGCCAGGCGGCTGCCGGGTGCCGTGGCCTCCTTCACCACCTCCTTCCAGGGCGACGCCTATACGGTGGGTGTCCTTGCCCTGGGGAGGGGGCTGCAGGGGGCTGGGGGTCTGGGTCCTGCGTCCTCCCCTTGTGGCTCCAGGGGCTGAAGTCCCAGGGGAGAAGGTGGCTGGGGTCCCCTGGGCTCCCCTCGGGGGCGCTTCTGGGGGTCAGGTTTTGGGTGCCAGTGGCTGCTCGGGGCTGCCTGCAGATGCTGTTCCCTTGCAGGTCCGCGTGCAGCTGCGTCCCCACGTGCAGCAGTTCCTCGAGAGCCTTTCCAAGACCTTCGAGGTACCCGGAGCCCCCAAATTCCCCGGGGGTCCCCATGGAGCCAGGCAGGTGCTGCTGCACTGGGCTGGGGAGGGCTTGGGCAGCTTGCACAGGGGCCTTCATCTGCTTCCCCCCCCAGATCTTCATCTTCACAACAGCGAAGCAGGACTATGCTGAGAAGATCCTGGAGGTTCTGGACCCCAAAAAGAAGCTGATCAGGTGATGCCCCTGCAGAAGCCCTGCTGGGGGCACTCCCGTGGCCGGGGCTGCTCCCCACGGGTTCCGCATCCCCCTGCAGGCGCTGCCTCTCCCAGCGGGACTGCCTCTGCGCCCACGGCTGCTACTGGAAGGATCTGTCCCTGCTGGGCAGGGACCTGGCCAAGACGGTGGCCCTGGACCACACCATCCAGGGCTTCCCCTCCCAGGTACCGCCAGCGCTGGCTCTCGTGTCGGGGGGTTCACTTGCCCCGTGGCCACGACGGCTGCCCCGTAGCCAGCGCTCGCCCTCTCTCTCCCCAGGCTGCCAACTGGATCCCAGTGCCGAGGTGGTTTGGGGACCCCGGGGACGAGGAGCTGCTGCGCCTCGTCCCGCTGCTGGGACAGCTCTGCCGGGCGGTGAGGACGGGGCTGGGGTCCGGGATGGGGTGCTGCAAGCTCTGGGTGTGCAGCCCTCCCCATCCCCATCTCTCCCCTAGGACGACGTGCGCACCGAGGCGCAGCAGCGGCTCCCGCGCTGCAGGCTGCCCACCGAGGACTAGGACAGCCCACAAGGAGGGGAGCGGGACGGGGAAACCCCCCGGGAGGGACCCTGGCTTGGGGGGGGGGGGGGGGTGCTGCTGTGGGGAAGGCTTGCTGCAGAACGAGCAGCTCTTGGCCGTTGCCCAGAGCTCTGTAACGTCCTGCCAAGGGGTGCTTTCGTGGATGATTACGTGCTTGGACAAAGGTCTTGCTCTCGTCGTTGCCTCCCGAGTACGCCTCAGCTGTGCAAACACGCCGAGCCTGGGGACGGATGGCTCAGCCCGCTGCCACCCTGCGATGCCACAGGGGTTCGGGTCCGTGCCCTGGGCAGGGCTGCCCGCAGCAGCCCCGCTGTTCCCCTTCGGTGGCTGAGCCCCACGCAGCAGTGATGCCCTTGGGAGGGCCCCAGCTGGCAGCGCTCCCCGCGCCCCTCCCCAGCCCTGCCCGGTGCCGGGGCGCAGCTGCCACCATGCAGCAAGGGCTGAGGGCGTTCGTCTCCGCAGCGTGGGGCGACCACGGGGTGCAGCAGCCGGCCCCGGGCACGTTTCTGAAGGCTGCTGACAACCGGGGCCCTGCTGTGCCAGCACCACGGAGCGGCGGCTCCCAGTCCAGCTCCCTCTCCCCTGCCAAAATCCACGTGGGCTCACGGCTCAGCCAGCCCTGGAGGCTCTGGATGTGTTTACTCGGGCGCAGCTGTTCGGAGGGAAGTCCCATCTCCTCCTCTGTGCCTGGGAAAGGGCACGGGGCTCCGTGCTCGGCCACGCAGCCCGGCCCAGCTGGGAATAGCTCCCTCACAGCAGCCAGCCAGGGGCTGGGTCCTCAGCGCCGTGCAAGTCCCCGGGGGATGCAGGGGATGAGCCAGGCAAGGGGGGGGAAGCCACCACTGTGTCCGTACCCATGCACGGAGCTGGATACGGAGCGGGGTCAGCGTGCAGCTGCCGGCAAGGAAAGTCACCCTTCAGAAAGGGCAGCCCAGAAGGGCAACAAAACATTTATTCAGAAGGGGAGCAAGGACAGCTCTGTCCCAGGCTGGTGTCCTTCCGTTCCCTCCAGCCCAGGGCCAGCAGGTGCTACCTGTAGAGCCAGCCAGCGTGCACGACCTTGCGGTACGTGGCACAGAGGATGGCCGAGAGGGTCAGAATCCCGCAGATCAGGAGGACTGGGAGGAGGTCCTCGTGCTGCCCATCCTTGGGGGAGAAACCCAGCAGAGGGGGGCAGGAGTGGGAGAGCTCGTCGAAGATGCGGGCAGGGGGGCAGGCGGTGCAGTTGTTGGCCGAGGCGCCCTGGCACGTGTAGCAGGAGGGGTGGCAGCTGGCGCAGACCCGGGCTGCGTTCGTGGAGGCGGCTCCCTGGGTCCGGCCGTAGGAACGCGGCGGGCAGTAGGGCAGGCACAGCTGCTGGTAGGCGTAGAAGGAGCTGCTGCACTCTGCGAAGGGATGGATGGGGCCGTGAGCTGGGACGCGGGGCCAGCAGGAGCCGGGGGCACCGTCCCCTCCTGCCCAAAGATGTGGTGAGGGGCGTGCTCACCCTCGCACGCTCCCTGCGCGTCCCGCTTGAGGCACTCGTCCACGGGGGAGGCTGCGAAGCGCCTGGCCGTCATGTCCTCGTCCGTGCCGTGCAGGCGCAGGATGAAGCTGGTCAGCACGCCTGGGGCAGGAGGGCAGGATGCGGTGCTGGACGGGGGCTGCGTGTTCCCACCCTCCAGGGTTTGGGGTGCGCAAAGTGGTGGGCGCGGGGCTGGAAGCTTTGGGGAAAGCAAGGCTCTCCTCCAGGCTGTGTGCAGGGAGACCCTCAAAGCACGAGGAAATGTGGCCCTGCAGAGAGGGCTCCGGCCAGATCCTGCCTCTAGGAGGGAGCTGGGGAAGGAGGAGGCCAGCCAGGTGCTAACTGAAGAGGGAGAACACCAGGGCACTGGGTGACACTGGTGAGTGGGGTTCATCCCCTGGGGCCCACCTGTGTTATAGGCATCCCCCTTGTTCTCTAGCAGCAGCGTCCAGGTCCCGTTGGGGTCCTCATCCCAGAAGTGCGTGGACATGAAGGTCCAGTCCTTGTAGCCCTGCTGGCTGGTGTCGTACGGGCTGGGGGAGAGGAGAGCCACGAGTGAGAGGCTGGGGGGAGGCTGCAGACCAAAGGCGCTCTCCATCACCCAGGTTTTGGTGTCACGGGGCTTTGCCAAGACTTGGGGCATGTCCTAGGCATGCTGAGCCCAATCCCCTTGGGACCCTCCAGAAGGAGCTACTGCAGTGAGGGGACGTCTTCTGGCCCCGGGAGGGGCTGTGAGAGGAGATCCCCAGCAGCTGGTCTCTGCACTGCGACGTTCCCATCACGAAATGCTCCCTGCAGAGCACCCTCACCGCACGGTCACCAGCGTGGACGTGGTCCCCATGGGGCTGGTCAGGGTGAGCGCCAGGTCCCCCCTGCGGCTGTAGCTCAGGGAGAGCTGGACCTGGACATGCTCCAGCGAGCGGATGCGCTTGGTCCTCCCCGAGCAGGAGGAGGCGTCTGCAGAGACGGTGAGCTTGGAGCCGATGTTCCTGCCAGGTACAAGACAGGGTAAGGGCATCTCTCCCCCCTCCATGAGCATCCTTTCCTCCACCGTGACCTCTAAACACAGCCCTGCAGTGACAGCAGGAGCCCATTCCTGGGAACAATGCCTGTTCCCGCGCAGGGCAAAGCACAGCTTTGCTCCAGCAAAGCTCCTGCATGAGCCCGCGTGCGGTCAGACCCAGGGG
This sequence comes from Oxyura jamaicensis, assembly GCF_011077185.1. Taxonomy (NCBI): domain Eukaryota; kingdom Metazoa; phylum Chordata; class Aves; order Anseriformes; family Anatidae; genus Oxyura; species Oxyura jamaicensis. Next base: position 8,985 of record NW_023304838.1, read on the forward strand.
ATCTCGTTCCTTACCAGGGGGCACGAAGAGCTCTGACCGAGCACCTCCGCTGGGGCCGAGTCCCTGTCCACGCCTTGGCCAGCTCCACCAGCAGCCCGGCGTCCAGCAGCCCGTAGCCGTAGTGGTGGCTCACTGCGAAGCAGAGGCCAGAGGAGAGAAGAGGGCTCGTGAGCTGCTCTGCGAGGGAACACGGGGCCAGCCCGGGGCAGGCAGCGGTGGAGCCACGAGCTCACCCTTGCGTCCGACCCCGTTCACAGCCCAGTCTTCTGCCTGCAGGTGGGCAGGTTTGGAGGCCCTGACCACGAGGTGCTGCACGTCCCGCCAGCTCAGCGCCGGGCTGGAAGCAAGAGGACTTTTGGGGCAGAGGTCTCCGTGCTGGGTTAGCTTTTGAGGGTGAGATTTGGGAAAGTTAGCTGGCCTGGCCCAAGCTCCTTCCCACAGCTTTCATTGACTGCACGGGAGCAACATCTCCTGGGTCCCTGAGCCTTCTCCCGCAGTGCCCTGGGAGAAGAGGCTGCCCCACAGCCCAAGGAAACCTCACCTCTGCACCCCAAACCACCCTGCTAGCGGAGCAAAGACCCTCTTCTTTGTCCCCACAGGGTCCTGGCAAGCACCGGGCGCTCCCAGGGGACAGCCCCGTGGCCACCCCGGCACCTACTTGGCCTCCAGAGCGAGGGCGACCATTCCAGCAGCCAGCGGGGCCGAGGCGGAGGTGCCCGCGTGCTTGCTGGTGCAGCGGTGGCGCAGGTCGGTGGTCACCTGGAGGGGGGACAGGGGGCTCCTGGCACCGTGCTGCTGGAGCAGAGGGCAGGGCTGGACAGAGCTGGGTAACCCCAATAAACGCTCCCGCAGGCTCTCCTCTCCTGGCCCCTCCATGCCTTTGAGGCAGGCACTCGAATAAAGGCTCCCTTTCCCTCCCCAGGTGTAAGGCGGGCTCAGACGAGCCGTGGCACCCGGCGCCTTGCCGGGGGGGGGGGACGCTCACGATCTGCGCCTCGCTCCTGGTGCTGCTGCTGTAGGTGGTGGTGAGGGTGGAGGAGCAGGCTTCGCTGTACCACGGCCGCCGGCCGCTGGCCAAGGCGCTGCCCACCGACAGGGTGTAGATGCTGTTGGTGTACCCGTCGCAGTTGCAGTTGTCGTAGTTGGTGCCGCCGTTGCCCGAGGCCCAGATGAAGACGGAGCCGAGGCCCCCGCGCCCCTGGCAGAGGGAGAGGCAGAGGGGGCTGAGCAGGGCTCCTTGCACTTATCCCATCCAGCCCGCAGCTTTCCCGCAGCAGCACGAGGACCCAGCGCCCTGCAGGCAGCGGCTCTGCTCCGGATCCAGCACCCCCGAGGACCCCAAGGCCGATGCTGCGCTTACTTTTGTCACCCCTCTGTAGAAGGCTTCCGCAGCCAGCACGCCCGGCCCGTCCACGGTCCGCCCGTCGTCCATGGGGCCCCAGCTGGCGCTGTAGATGTGGACGTGCTGGGGACGCAGGCCAAGGGACTGAGCCTCCACGATGTCCGTGATGGGACCGTCCAGCATCCGCACGCCTGCGGGGCCCAGCAGCGAGGGCTCAGCGGGTTGTAGCTGACCCCCAGCCCCGCTCCCGGGTTCCCTCAGGCACCTTGCACCGAACCCTGCCCCACGGCATCGGGTTCCTGGGGGTCTGAGCACGACCCAGAGCTCCTTGTTAAGCCCAGCCAGTTCTCCCAGCTTTTAACCCCGTTTGGTGCAGTTGCTTCTGCAGGGAACCGGGCCAGCGTGTGGTTGGTGCTGCCCAGCAGAGCTTCGTGCAGGGCGTTAAGCCCCAGGACGTGTGGAGGGAGAGCCCCGCTGCTGCTGGCCTTGCTGTAAATCCGCAGCACCCTCTAGTGCTGCGCGAGCCCTCGGCTCCCCGCAGCGCTGCCCAGCCGCTGCAGGAAGCCCTCGGGGCTTTTACAGCTGGGAAACATCATCCAGGGGGTCCCTGATAACGGCCAAAGTGCTGCTGCAAGCAGCCGATCCCCCAGAAAGCCCCCAGTCCCACGCCTTCCCCCCCCCGGTTCCGCAGAATCAGATGGCGGTGACAGCGGTGTCAGCCCGAGGACAGCAGGCTGTGAGGCTCGCGCTCCTCCAGGGTGCCTGAGCTGGCTCGTGATCCCTTCCCGCACGGCGCAGCGGCAGCAGGAGCTGCTCACCTCCAACTCTGGCGTTGTACGCGATGCCCGCGCCGCAGAGCTGGTTGTTGGCTACAGCTGCCACCTCTCCTGCGCAGCGCGTCCCGTGCCTGGGGGCAGTCACGGCACGAGCCACCCTCGGTGAGGAGCCGAGGGGCTGGCGCAGGCTCAGCCCTGGCAGATGTCAAATTCCCAGCACGAGAAACGATTTTCCTCGGACAGCCAGCGGAGAAAACTCACCGGTTCTCGTCCCAGGCATCGTACCTGGGCTGGGGGTCGGGGTCGTTGCTGTTGAAGTCGTAACTCGCGAGGGGATCCTATCGCAAAACGTGTGAGAAAACCTCATGCAAAATCTGGCTGTGCCAGCTCAGAGCAAACGCCTGGTGTTTTTGGGCCACGCGGGTCGCCCAGCCCAGAGCATCCAGGAAGCCCCCCCACACCCAGCAACTGCTCTGGCTTCTGAACCTGTTGGGAACGGGATTTCACTAAAAGTGGGTGATTTTTGTATCCCTGTGCGTCCACAGGCAGTGAGGAAACAGCTTGGAGTCCCCTGGCATGCCACGGGTGAGTCTCACCTGCGGTGGAGCTGGGCAGGAGGAGCCACAGGGCACCGAAACCGGGCTGTTAGGAACAATAGCTGATTACGAATCACCTGTTCCTTTCTCTTTGCTCTCCCAGCGTGTGAGGGCTTACAAGCTTTACTTGCTTTGCAGCTTGCTGTAATTACATCTGGCTATTTTGGGGGCTCGCGCACGTACGCGTTCTAACGTTTCCTTGATGTAAGAATTCATTGTGGAGACACCAAGGCTTTTGATCCAGCCACGGGGAGGTTGAATTCCCCCTGCGGAGTCCCGCGGGCTGGAGCGAGGTGCCAGCTCCCTCCCACCCCTGCAGACAACACCCCGAGCCCCGGGGGAGCTGTAGTTACGTAGTTGGCGGACAGGTCGGGATGGTCCTTCTCAATGCCATCGTCCAGGATGGACAGCACAACCCCCAGCCCGGTGTAGCCTTTGCTCCAGGCAGCGAGGACGTTCAGATCAGGGCTGATGTCGTTGTTCTGCAGAACGGATTAGGATTGATCAACCAGGCCCGCACGGGCTGTGAATGTCCTTCGGGGACTCTCCTGCTGTCTCATCACCGCCAGCATTAGTGCTGTTGCTGCACAGGGCGGGTGATTTGCTTAAGGGTGTCGGGATGAGGCGAGAGGGAGGCAAAACCTCACCATGTACCACTGCTTAGGGAACCAGGGGTCCGTCGGCACCACGCTGACGCTTCTCTTCGCGCGCCTCTTTGCTGTTTGCTGCTCAAACCAGAGAACCTGGGGGGGAGGCAGCGTTGTCAGCCACGTGCGCTCCCCTCGGGGTGGTGCTGGTCCGAGAGCAGTGCACGGACTGGGACACATCGGTGCTGCCGCCGTGCCCCCAGGCAGCCCAGCAGCCCCCCTCTCTCTACCTTTGGCTCCCTGTTCAGGCGCTGGTTCCAGCCCCAGTGCCTGCTTAGGGACTTCTGCCTGGTGCCGCGGTGCCTGAAGTGGTAGTAGGGCTCTCCCTCCAGCACCTGCGGGTGCAAAAATCCACCGTGAGGTCATTTGGAGCGGGCAGCCGGGCTGGGGGTGTGCGTGCCGGCCCTGCCTGGGCCGCAGGGACCGGGGGGGCTGCAGCTGAGCGTGTGGCAGAGGTGCTGTGCGGGGTGCTGTGCGGGGTGCTGTGCATGACTTTGGGCTCCCTCACCTGTGGTGTGGAGGCTGTCAGTACCTGTGCAGCCCTACAGGTTCCTGTACAGCCATGTAGGTTCCTGTGCACTTCC
>NW_023304838.1:17929-34966 GCF_011077185.1 Oxyura jamaicensis
CCGTCTGTCCCGGGGCAGGCGGGGTGTCCGTCTGTCCTGGGGTGGGCAGGGTGTCCGTCTGTCCTGCCATCAGCCCCCTCACCCCCACCCCCCCCCCAGGCCCACCCCCCCGCCATGACCTCCAAGGCCAAGCGGGTGCTGCCCACGCGCCCCGAGCCGCCCAGCATCGAGCAGGTGCTGGCCGACGTGGGGGGCACGCTCCCGGCCGACCCCGTCCTCCTGCTGCCCTCGGAGCCCCCCCGGGCCGCCGGCGACCACGACGGCCCCGCGCCAGGTGAGAGCCCCCCGGGGGCTGGGGGCAGCGGGACGGGGACCCCCACGCTTCCCCCCCCCCCCCCCAGCTGAGCTGCCCCCCACGGCCCCGCAGGGCAGGAGGAGGAGGAGCGGGAGCGCCTGTACCGGCAGAGCCGCGGCTACGTGGAGATGAACCGGCGGCTGCGGGAGGCCCGCGGGCAGCTGGCGGAGAAGTGCGAGGAGCTGCGGCGGGCGGGCGCGGCGCTGGAGCGGGACATGGCCGAGACGAGGCAGAAAGCCTTCTGAGGCCACCCGGGGAGGAGCAGGCGAGTCTTTGTGTCCCAGGGGTGTTCGCCGGGCCCCCCTGGGACGCCCCCGAGCGCTTTGGGGTGCCCCCACGGCACTGGCGGCGCTTGGTTCCGGGAGGACTCGGCGCCTGACCTTTCCCCGGGGAGTGGCCGGCGGCACCGTGGGCTCCGAGCCCAGCACGGGGGAGCCGGCCCGCGGCCCCCCCGAGCATGTCGGCACGCCGCGGCTTCGCCTACGACTTCTCCATCTGGTACTGCCCCACCGACGACCGCGTCGCCTCCAGCATCGCCGAGTACCTGAGGGCGCAGGGCTTCCAGGGCTACGCCGAGCACCAGGACCGGGTGGCCGGGACGTGCACCGTGCAGAGCACGGCCGAGGCCATCCGCGCCAGCCGCGTGGCCATCCTCCTCCTCTCCGCTGAGTCCCTGGGGGACCCGTGGTGCCAGCGCGTCTCCGAGTGGAGCCTGCAGCACATCGTCCAGCGCGGCGGCACCAGGGTGATCCCGGTGCGCGTGGGGGTGAGGAGGGACGAGGTGCCCCTCCTCCTGCAGCACCTCAGCCAGCTGGAGTACCACACCGAGTTCTTCTTTGAGAGGCTGCTGAGGAGCCTGGCCCGAGCCGGGGCTGCCCCCAAGGCCACGAGCTGAGGGGGGAGCCGGGGGGCTGCGGGTCGGGGGCCGGCTGTGCAGCCTTGGGGTGGTTTTAGGCTGCAAGTAAGGGTGGGAGCGGTGGTGGGAGCGGGGTGCCGCGCTGCGCCGCGTGCGCTTGGGGCTGTGGTGTTCACAAATCGGGAAAAATTCTCATTAAAAACCCTTCTGGGAGAGCTGTGGATGGCGCTTCCTTGGCTCGGCTGAACGGTGGGCATGGGGACGGGGCTGCTGGGGCAGGGCAGCAGCGGGACGCCGGCACCCCTGGGGCTCGGGGCGCGAGCTGGCGGTGCACGGGGTGGCTCAGCGCCGCTGTCTCCATGGGACGGTTGGGGCTGCGTCTCTGCGGGTGTTTATTTCACACCTTCAGGCGCTCGCTCTGCTTCCCCATTTCCTGTGACAGTGGGGGGCTGCGCTCCCACCTCGCACATCACCAGAGCCCTCCTCTGCCCCGGCTCGGCACCGCGCACCTGAGCCTCGCGTCGCCTCTGCCGCAAGCACGGGGAGCCCGAGGGAGCAGCATGGAGGCGAGGGCGAGCCTTGGGCTGCTGCTGCTGCTGCTGCTGCCCCTGCCCTCGGGTGGGCTGGGTGAGCACCGTGGGGGGGTCGGGGCGGCCGGCGGGGTCTCATCGCTGCAGGGATCGGTGGAAATGGAGAGCAGCCATCCCCGCTCCCCAGCAGCAGCACCGGGAGCTCTCTTTCCCTCGTCAGCCCGGGGCCGGTCACGGCTGGGGATCATCGGGGGCCGCGAGGCCGAGCCCCACTCCCGGCCCTACATGGTGTCGGTGCAGTTTGGGGGCGTCCACGCCTGCGGGGGAGCGTTGCTGCACCGGCGCTGGGTGCTGACGGCCGCGCACTGCATCCCACAGAGGTGAGCGGGGAGCGGCTGCATCCTGCCCCGCTGCAGGGATGGGGACGGGGGGGGGTTGTTGGGACACCCGCGTGGACGTCCCGTGGGTTCCACAGGCACAAGGGCCCTGGGAAGGTGGTGGTGGGGCTGCATCGCCTCTCGGACCACGGGGCGGCCACCCAGAGCTTCGCCATCCGGACAGCCTGCCCCCATCCCGGCTACAACCGTAAGACGATGGAGAACGACCTCCTCCTGCTCCAGGTGGGCTTCGCGCCGGCCGCGGGGCTGCTGCGGGGCTGGGGAGGGTCCCCGAGGGGACGGTTGGTGTCAGGAAGCACCGCCGGCGGGGCTGTCACGCTGCGCCGCGCTGGGTGCCATTTCCTCTCCTCACCTCGGAGCACTTTCACATCTCGGTGACGTCTCCGCGCTCCCATGGGTGCTGCGCTGGCTTTGCAGCCCCCCGCAGCCCCCCCAGCCGGTGGCTGACCCGGCGCTGGCGCTGCCCGCAGCTGTCGGGGACGGTGACGCGGAGCAGGACGCGGCGCACCATCGCGCTGCGGCGGCGGGAGCCGGCGGCCGGCACGGCGTGCAGCCTGGCGGGCTGGGGCGGGCGCAGGGAGCCGGCGGCCGCGCTGCAGGAGCTGGAGGTGGAGGTGCTGGACCCGAGGATGTGCAACAACAGCCGCTTCTGGCACGGCGGCATCGCCCCCACCATGATCTGCTTCCAGGGCCGACACCGCGGCGCTGCTCCCACCAAGGTGAGGGGCTCGGGGGGCTTGGTGTAGAGGGCGAGGGGACGCCAAGCGTCGCCCCCTTGGTGCCCGGGGGGTCTGCGGGAGGCTGGGTCCCCACTGCCACCTCCACGCAGGGCGACTCCGGGAGCCCCTTGGTGTGCGGGAAGCCGGCGGCGGTGGCCGGGGTGATGTCCTTCAGCAGCCCCCGCCCCGATGACCCCCTGAAGCCGCCAGTGGCCACCTCGGCGGTGGGGCACAAGAAGTGGATCCAGCGGACGCTGCGCCGCGGCTGCGCGGCACGGCCGGAGCTGCCCTCGCCTTTGACACGGGTTTGATTTTAATTTTTAATACTGTCCGGAGTCCTGGTAAAATAACATCCTTGGTACATACATACAGCGGGGGGGGGGGGACACACCGCAAACCCGGCGCGGTTCCGCGCACGCGGGGACGAAGCTGAGGGGCACACACAGGGCGGACGGGGGAGAGCGGGGCTGGGACGGTGGCACTTGAACCCGGAGCCGTGGGGTGGTGCTGGCGGCCCCACACCGGGGTGCTCTGCGTGGGGATGGCAGTCGGGGGCGGACGGGGTGTCCCTGGGGACTGCGCCCCCCTCCCCCCCCATTTCTGTGGGTGCTTGTTCCTGTGGGTGCTGCCCGTCCCCACGCCCCTATTGCAGCCCTTCTCAGTGCCTTTCAATGTTGACCCCATGGGGGTCCCCACGCCCCCTGTGTCCATCCCTGAGACCCCTACGTGTGGCCTCACAGCCCTCTCTCCTGTCCCTGCGGGCCGGGGACCCCCGCGGGACCCCACATCTTGCTGGTACCCGGGGAGGGGCCCCAGGTCACCCCGTCCAAAGGCATGAGTGGGGTGGGAGGGCTGGGGGCACCTTGGGGGGCTGGGGGGCACCCAGACTGGGGGGGGGGGAGGCTTATCACAGCCCGCCCCTGGGTGCATGGGGCCGGCTGGCAGCAGGACACGGGCGTCCCCGGTGCTTTGGGGCCGGCAGCCCCCTGCTCATGGGCGTAATCCAGTCCTTGATGGACTCGTGTCCACGGCCGTGGGGACGCGCGGGCTCCTCGCTGCCAGCCGTGCCAGGGGGCTGGGGGCTGCGGGGGGGGGGGGGGGCAGACCCTTCCCTTGGGGCTGGGTGTCCCAGTGCCGCCTCAGCACCCCGTCCCCTTCCCAGGGCACCCCCCAGCCTGGTGACAGGAGCCCAGGAGCCCCCCAGGATGAGCCAGCTGGAACCCCAACAAGCACCCAGCCCTGAGCATCACCTGCACCAGCCACCCACCACGCCGCCACAACCCCTGCCAGCACCACAGCTGCGAGTCACCCGATAGCAATCAGCCAGCACCCTAATTAGCAGCCTCAAGCAGCACAAATTATGCCCCAGCCCCGTCCGTCCCTGCGTTGCCCCGGCAGTGTCCCTGCAGGGGAGGACGTCCCCGTCCCCGGCAATAAAGGCGCCGCGATGCCTGGCAGAGCCGGTGCTGGTGTGCGAGCGCAAGCGTGCAGCAGGGCCTGGCATTAAGGCTTGGCTTGGTGTGCTCCCGGGGTGCGTGTGCGGGGTGGGGGACGCGGCCCCCGCTCGCCCTTGGGGCTGCAGCACGCCGGGCACCCGTCGGAGGAGGAGACAGCACCGAGAAGCGCCTGAGCGCAGCCATCAGCCCCGGCCCCCCACCCATGGGTCCCCCGGGCTTTGCCAGGTCTTCAGCAGGGGATCCCGTGGGGCTGCACTGAAATAAACCCGCAGCTGGGAGGGTCGGGGTGACACTCGCTGCTCTCCGCTTGTCCCACGTCTCCGTCCCCACGGGCAGCAGCACCCATGGGTGGGTGTCGGCGCTGCGGCTCCATGGGGTCCGTCCTGCCCCGGCACGGGACCGTGCTGAGGCTCCACCCGCAGCGGTTGCCTACGCCTGGATCTTCTCCACCGCCTTGTCGGCCACCGCCGTCACCACCATGGGGCTGGGGACGTAGTTGAAGGGGGTGACGCGGGCGGCGCGGCTCGGGGAACCGTGCCGGCTGGCGGGGAAGGTCCCGGCCGGCGCCTCGTGGCCGAAGGAGATGGGCACAGTGGCCTTGGCGGGGGCCGGGGCTTCGCCGTCGCGGGCACGCGGGGGCCCCTCGCGGCTCTCCAGCGTGGGCGAGGTGCTGGAGTTGGTCTTGGTGGTGGAGAAGTCCTCGGTCTGCACCACGGCGTCGCTGGTCTTCCTGGGGCCAGGGCGCTGCTCCTCCGCGGCGCTCACCAGCGGCAGGGCGGAGGACGGCAGCGTGCTCTTGAGGATGTGCGGGATGTCCTCGTCCCGGATGCGGCGCCAGGTGCCCTTCATCATCATCATCGGCGGCTTCTCTGCCGCCCCCCCGGGCACCTCGCCGGGCTTCCGTCGCCGCGCCGAGGCCTCGGAGCAGGCGGAGAGGACGGAGGACGGGCTGCCGGTCCGGCGTGCCACGCTGATGTTGGGCGAGGACGAGTACCTCTTGAAGGGCTCGGGGACGCCCGTCTTCACCGGCAGCCGCGACGGGCTCTCGGAGCTGGTCCTGCGCGGGGGCTTGGGCCCGGGGGGGGCTTTGCAGCCGGGCTGCGCTCTGGGGACCTGCGGCCGCGGTCCGGGTGCCGCCGGCTTGGCCGCCTTCAGCTCCTCGCAGCGGGACGAGCAGAGGAAGACAGCGGGGAGGGCGGCCCGGCTGCGCTGCGGGGATGCGCCGCGGGCCAGCGAGGCCACCGAGGCGGCCGGGGAGAGCTCGGCGCGGTGCCGCAGCAGCAGGCTGGAGGACTCCTTGATGAAGGTGAGCTGCCGCAGGAAGCCGGAGCGGTCCGAGTCGCTGCCGCTGGAGCGGGCGGATGACATCCGCACCAGGTTGAGCCGGCCGCCCCCCGGCCCCCCCGGCCCCCCGCCCTTGGCCTTGCTGCTGCCCTCCTGCTCCTCCAGCACCGGCATGGCCGCGCGGCCCGGCAGCACCTTCTTGCTGGGCTTCTGCATGAAGGGGATGCGGACGGGCGACTTCTGCGTCTTGTGCTGCTTGGGGGCCGCGGGTTTGGGGGCCGGGGCTTTGCCGGGGGGGCCGGGCGGGGAGGGCGAGCCTCCTGCCTTGCCCGCCAGCGCGGGGCCCTGCTTGGCGAGCTGGGAGGGCGACGGCAGCTTCTTGGGGGCGTGCTGCGAGGGGGTGGAGGTGCGGGACGAGCCCGAGGAGGGCGGCCCCTTGCCGATGCGGGCGGGCGGCGTGGTGCTGCGCTTGGGCAGCGCCAGGTCCCCCGTTTCGGGCGGCTTCCCCAGCCGGTGCAGGCTGCGCGAGCGCTGCTGGCTCAGGGACAGGTTCTTGGCTGCCGGCGCCTGGGGCTTGGCCGCGGGGGCTTTTTTCGGGGTGGAGCGTGGGCTGGGGGCGTCCTTGGCCAGGCTGGGCATGTAGATCACGGTCCTGCCGCGGAAGACCACAGGCAGGTTGGGCACGGGCTTTGTAGGGACCGAGCTCCTCTCCACCCTGGCACTGCCGCTGCCCACAGGACGTGCGCCCGGAGCCTTCTTCCCCTCCGGGCGGCTCTTGGCGTGCTCCCTCCTCTCCGCCTCCCGTCCAGCCGCACTCCCAGCCCGTTTCTTCTCCGTCCTGTCCAGAGAGAGCTGCAGCGTGGACCCGACCGAGAGCCCCGAGACGAAGGAGAGGATGGAGTCGGACTCAGAGGATGGCTCCCGCGACAGCGACGCTGCAGCCTGGTGCAGCCAGGTGACGATGGAGTTGGCGCCCTCCTGGATGGCCTCCCACTCCACGCTGTCCAGGTCCGAGCCGCCGTCCGAGCCCCCGTCCTCGGGGCGATGCCTGGCCTCCGCCTTGCGCTCCCTCCCGCTGCTGCCCTTCAGCTTCTGCTTGCGCTCCGTGGTCCTCCGGCGCGCTGAGGGCCGCCGGCGCTTTGGCATGGCCGAGCCGATGCACTTCTGCAGGAGGTCGTCCTCCGAGTTGAGGCTGGGGGAGCTGGGGGAGCTGCCCCGCACCCGCCCCGCCGCGGGGCGCTGCCGGGGGGCCGTGCCGCAGGGCTGGCCCCGCTCCTTGCCCTCGGAGGGGTTGGCGTCGCTCAGGGAGCTCATGGAGGAGCTGAGCGAGTAGCACGGCGGCGTCTCATCGGCGATCAGGTTGTTCTGCAGCTTGGCCTTCGCCTTGGCCAGCCGGGTGCCGGGCTCGGGCTCCTTCCTGGGCACGGAGCCACCACAGCGCTCCCTGCGGGGCGCCCGGCCGGGCTGGGTTCTGCTGCCAGGCACCTCCCTGCCCGCCTCGGGCTCATCCGAGTCGTGCTCATAGAAGCAGTAGACGGCCTCCTCCGTCGGCGTGGTGTGGCACAGCGACTGGAAGGCCACCCCGCCACGGTCCCCATCCTCCTGCGGAGCATCCTTCCTCCCGGGCAGGCTGCGGGGCCGGGCGCTGGGGCTGCTGCTCCTCTCCACCTCCAGCTCCGTCCTGGCTGGAGGCTGGCCCCGCTTCCCCTCCACGCCTTGGCCTCTGCTCGGCTGCACGGGGCTGGTCCGGCTCGAGCCCGCTCTGCCCTTGCAGGCTGAGCTGGCCCGGGTGGGCGCCGAGCTGCCTGAGGCCGATCTGCGGGCTGGCGAGGCCACGGCCCCGGCCTCTCGCCTCCTCCCCGTGCCCCGGGGAGGCTCAGCCTCCTCCTTGGGGCAGCGCAGGGTCTCGTCGCTCAGCGAGGCGGCGCTGGAGAAGTTGACGGGGGTCCCTTCTGCCGAGTCGGTGAAGGAGTCGTCGTCCTTGTAGAGGTCCCGGGTGGAGGCGCGCAGATGCTTGGGGACGGCGGGGTGCGTGGGGGCGGGCACCAGCATGTAGACCGGGACGTGGACGGGCTTCTTGGTCTGCGGGTGCAGGACCTGGCCGGAGAGCAGGGAGGTCTTCACCTTGCGGAAGCGGGAGGGCATGGCGGAGTTGATGCACTCCTTCAGGATCTCGATGTCGTCGTCGGAAGCGGGCTCGGGGCGCTCGGCTCGCCGCCTGCCCTCCAGGTAGCGCTCCTCCCGCCGCTCCTCCCGCTTCTCGTGCGCCACGAAGTTCAGGCTGTTCTTCTCTGGGAAGGTGGGCATCAGCTTGAGCTCCACGTCCTTCTGCACGTAGTGCTCGTGGAGGGGCAGGGCGCTCAGGCTGGAGGCGCAGGAGAAGTTCTCGTTGGGTTTCTCCACCGTGAAATAGACCATGGAGTCCAGGTCCTGGGGCAGCTGGAAGCGCTCCTTGAAGTCGGTGATCTCCATGAACTTCTTGACGTTGTTCTCCCACTGGATGTTGAACTGGCTGGTCTCCTTCTCCGGCTGGCAGCCCAGCTCGAAGAGCGGCGTCTTGCTGCGGCTGGGCGGCATGGTCTGCCCGGGGCTGTCGGGCAGCTCGCTGGGACTGATGGTGCCGCTGATCATCTCGCTGCAGGGGTCGCTCTGGATGGAGCTGGCGATGGACGGGCTCTCGAAGCTGCCCAGGGAGCTGACGGAGCTGCAGCGGCTCATGACCAGCGGCGTCTCCTGGATGTAGTTCTCCGAGGAGCTGGAGGGCGTGTGGTCCTCCTGGCGCGAGGGGGACGACTCCCGCAGGAAGACCTTGTCTCTTTTCGGGAAGGGGATGGTGATGGGCTGGGACATCCCCACTGCGGTGGCCAGATCTGCCCTCTCCTTCTCCTGCCTCCCATCCTCAGCTTCCCCGTCCCCGTCCTCCATCTCCAGGATCTCCAGCGAGGAGTCGCTGTCGAGGTCATTCTCGCTGTGGCTCTGCCCGTCCAGCACGTTGTCGGCCGAGGACAGGGAGGAGAGGGAGCTGCAGCGGGAGAAGCAGATGGGGGTGTCCTCCACCGAGTACTTCTGCACCGACTCCTGCTCCGCCGCGGCCGGCGGCTGGGCCGACAGCTTCTCGGGGATCTTGCTGAGGGTCTCGGCTGTCTGCAGGAGCGCGGGGGGCAGCCAGGCTTGCTTTCGGCCCAGGAGCGAGGGGTGGTGGCCGGCGGCCGAGCTGCTCTTGGCCAGGCTCTCCAGCAGGGGCACGTGCTGGTACGAGGGCGAGAGCTTGATGGTGTGGACCTGCGGGTCGGGGGAGAGCTTGCTGCCCGCCTCCTTCTTCCTCTCTGGCTCCCTGTCCAGCGCCTTGGGGCTGGGGAAAGTCACCGTCTTCTTGCCCCGTTCGGGCAGCTCCCTCTGCTCGGGCTTGTCCGGCTCAGCCTTGAGCGCGGGGGGCTCGGGCTTGCTGCCCAGGATGCTCTTGAGGTCGAGCCTGCTGGGCCGCTTCTGGTAGCGCTGCAGCTCGTCCCGGTAGTCGAGGAAGGACGCCCTGGTGCAGGGCTTCATGTGCTCCTTGGTGCAGTAGCCGTCGCTGGTGCTGCCGCTGTTGAGGCTGTCGTTGGACAGGCTGGTGTACGCCGTCTTCAGCCGCAGCAGCGCGCGCGCCCGGCTCAGGCTCTCGCGCTTGGCGAAGCCGCTGGTGTCCGACAGGCGGCAGGGCGAGCAGGATTGGGCCCGCGCCTCCTGCGCCTCCTCGGGGCCGTACTGCCAGTCCAGGCAGTGGTCCTCGGAGCTGAGGCTGAAGCTGTCGTCTGACGACGTGTGCATGGTGGAGATGTCTTCCACCAGCTTGTCGATCTTGGCCACCGTGCTGGAGATCTTGTTGGCCAGCTTCTCGGCGGCCAGCGAGACGTCGTCCTCCGGCAGCGGCAGCTTCTTGGGCTCGGCCGGCTTGCCACTGTCGTCCTTCTCCGGCTCCGGGCAGCGCCTCTGCGCCAAAGCCCGGGGCAGCGCCTGCCCCTGGAGGAAGGAGGAGCCGAGGAACATGGAGAGCACGGAGGCGCTGGCCGTCTCCACGCCGGTGGAGATGTTGGGCACCTCATCATCGTCAAAGCAGCCGGAATCGGAGGCGTAGTCCTTCACCAGGCTCTCCATGTGCCGCATCGGCTTCTTGGCGCTCTGGCTCTTCAGGCTCTGCTTCTCCATGGTGTCGAAGGTCTCGGCCAGGTGCTTGGCATCCAGCTCGGCCTCCAGAGCCTTCTGCTTGCGCATGTAGAGGGACGGCATGCAGGAGCCCGGCGAGACGACGGCGGCGTCCTTGTACTTGGGGGGCCGGTTGGTGAGCAGGTTGCGGAGGGCGGCCGCGCTGCCCATGGCGATCATCTTGTGCTTGGAGTGGATGAGGTTGCGCAGCATGCTGACCGCCCCCAGGTCCCACAGCAGCTCCTGGTCGCGGGGGCTGCGGGCGGACAGGTTCCAGAGCGTGCCGCAGGCGTTGCTGACGATGGTGAGGCTGTGCGAGCGCAGGTGCTGCAGCAGCGTCTGCAGGCAGTTGTGGTCCCGGAGCACCTGCCTGCGGGACGGGGCGGCCCGGACGTCAGGATGGTGAGCGTGATCCCCCCCCACACCCCCCCCGTTCCTCCCTCCTGGCCCCTCACCTGTAGTCCTCCCGCGTGGCGATGAGGCTGGAGACGTTGCGGAGGATGCCGCCGCCGCTCTCGATGATGGCCAGCGAGTTGCTCTGGCACTTGTAGGTGAGGGTGCTCACCAGGAAGCCCAGGGCCCCATCCACCCCGCAGATGGCGGCTTTGTTCTCCGTGCTGTGCGCCGACAGGTTCCAGAGCGCGCTCAGGACGCTCTTCAGGGTGGACTCCTGCCCGGACAGGAGGTGTCAGCCCCGGCCGTGCCGCGGTGCCCGCTCCCACCCGTGCCGCTTCTCACCTTGGCCGCGTGCAGCGCGCACTGCGTCAGCCCCGCCACGCTGCCCACCTCCCGCAGCACCTTCTTGCTGTTGATGTCGGCCCTCCAGGAGAGGTTCCTCAGGATGCTCGAGACCACCTGGGAGGGCAGAGGAGGGGCCATGGGCACGGGCACCATCCCCACAGTGGGCACCGTCCCCGTATCCCCAGGCGTCCCCGCCGGTGGCACCCACCTGGTGCAGCTCCTCGCTGTCGGAGGCCAGCTGGGCCACGATGGCCTCCATGCAGCCCCGGCGGGCACACAGCGTTGCCTGCGGTGAGGATGAGTGCGGTGAGTGCCAGGCTGCCCCAGCCCCACTCCCCACCCCGCTGCCCCCCGCAGACCTTGTTGACCACGTCCCCGAAGGTGAGGTTGGTGAGCGCCATGCCCGCGTAGCGCCGCAGCGCCAGGTTCAGGGGGTCGCTCGTCATCTTGTGCATCTCGTAGTCCACCTGCAGCAGCTCGGCCACCGCCTGCAGCCCGCCTGGGGGGATCCACACGAGGTCAACCAAGCCAGCCCCCCCCCCCCCAACCCTGGACTTTCCCCTCCCCAGCACCGCTGCTTTTACCCCCGTCCCGCCCCGCGCTCACCCAGCTCGTTCATGGCCCGCCGGTACTCCTCGTCGAAGGAGAGCTTCATGATGGCGCAGGTGGCCTGGCAGATCTGCGGCTCGATGGGCACCGGCGCTGCGGGGAGAACAGGGGTGAGCCGGGGGGGTAACGGGGCTGCTGGGGGGGGTCCGACACACGCCGACAGCCGCCTCCATCCCCTCCTCCCCCCGGCACACAATGACCCGTGCGGCTGCGTGCCCCACACGCGCCTGTGCACGCTCGCACACCCCTGTGCGTGCACCCCCCCGCCCCCGTCCAGCCCCGCGCAGCCCCGTACCCGCGCTGCCCTCCGGCCCCTTGCCCCCGTCCCTGCTCTGCATCTGCAGCCAGTCCCAGCAGGTCTCCGAGTAGGAGCGGATCTGCTCCAGCACGTGCAGCACCCGCATCTCCTTCTTGGCCTGCCCCTCGTCGGGCTGCGAGAAGACGATGTTGTGCAGGGCGGCGTTGGCGCGCATGCGGGCGTCCTTGGCGCCGGTGGGGCTCTCGGGGGGCCCCGGCTCGCGGTCGGTGTCGTGCAGGATCTGGATGAGCAGGGGCAGGCAGCCCGACTTGCGCATGGCCAGGCAGCTCTCCTGCGAGCTGGACATGGCCAGCAGCGTGCGGGACATGTCGTCCTTGTCCCGCGTGGCCAGCATGGACAGGAGCCAGAAGACCACCTCCACCTGCGTGTGCATTGGGGGGGGGGTCAGGTCAGGAGCTGCCACGTCCCCCCCCCCTCAGCTCCCCCCAGCACGGCCGCCCCTCACCTTGCTGCTGCCCCCGTCCTCGGGGTGGGTCGGGATCTCCATGGTGCTGTCCCCATCCGTGCCCGGCAGCTTCCCGCAGAGCTGCAGAAGCCGGGGTGAGGTCGGGGGGGAGGAGGGGGGGGTTCAGCGCTGCCCTCGCCCCCCCTGCCCGCCCGTGCCACCCTCCCTATGGGCTGGGTGCCATCAGGACCCGAATTGTGCCATTAGATCTGGCAGCATGGCCAGGACACTGCACGTTCTTCAGTGCCACAGTTGGATTTTTAAGCGGGGATCGGGGCTGAGAACGGGCTTGGGAAGGGAAAAGGGTGGGCGAGGAGAGCGGGCGGGCAGCGGGGGCTGGTGACGGGGGGGGGGGTCCAAGTGGGACACGGGGATGGATGAGGCGGTGGAGGGATGGGGGTGATGGAGGGATGGGGGCGGTGGAGTGATGAAGGGAGGCTGCTGAAGGCTGATGGAGGAGGGATGGGGGCTGATGGAGGTCCGGGGGCGGTGGGGGGCCGGGGGGCGGTGGCGGTGGCAGGGTGCCCGTGCCCACCCCGGCGGCTCGGCCGCTGGCAGACGCTGTGGGAGCGCGGCAGCCGCCTGCTGCTCGTGGCCTACTTCTCGTCTCCATGGCAACTGCCCATTTCGGTGCCCGAGTCACACAAAGCCCTGCCTGTGCCTTTGCACGGCCGCCGATGGGGACGGGGACAATGGTGGGGAGGCTGCGCCCGGTCCCCCCCGCGCCCAGCCGGGCTCCGCAGCCCCGGGGGACCGGGGCCGGACCCCGCTGCGGACCCTCAGCCCCATCCCCGCTACCTGCGGCTCCGGCTGCTGCACCTTGTCCTGCGCCTCCATGAGCTCCTTGTCGATCTGCTCCAGCCGCGAGGCGCGGATCTGGGGGGGGCAAAGCGGGCGTCAGCGAGGGCCGGGACCCCCGGAGCCCCCCGCACCTCCCCAGGGGCTGGGTGAGAGCCCAGAGCTGGGGGCAAAGGTGCAAAAAGGGGGGTGCAAGGGGGCATGGGGCTGGGTGTCAGGGTGCATGGGCTTGGATGTAGAGGGCTGGAGCATGGGGCTTGGGACCAGGACGCGTGGAGCTGGTGCAATAACAGAGGTGCAAGGCTGCAGGGATGCGGGGATTTTACGAGGCTGGGGTCAAGAGTGCCCAGAGCAGGGGCGTGCAGGGTGGGGTGGGCAGGGGGGTGAAGCCCCCGGGTGCGGGACAGGAGGTGCGAGGATGCCAGGCCCCCACCTGAGCCCGCTGCACCATCTCATCGGCCGTCCCGAAGCGCTCCTCCATCAGCGCGCGGATGTGCTGGGCCTCGAACTCCAGCTGCTGCCGGATGAGGTCCATCTGCATGGAGAACTGGGGGGGGGAAGGAGCAAAAGGGTGGGTGAGGGGGGAGGACCCCCCTTGCACCCCCTGGTTGGGCGGGGGGGTCCCCACGCACCGTCTCCACGTGGGGCAGCTCGTCCAGGCGCTTGGAGAGGCTCTGCAGCTGGGCGTAGTACCACACCTTCTCCTTCTCCTCCTTCTCGATCTCGCCCAGCAAAAAGCATCTGGGGAGGGGGCACAGCCCCGATCAGAGCAGTCTGCCTCCCCCCGGCCCCCAGCTGGCCCCACACCCCCCTCCAGGCCCCCACCCCGGCACTCACCTCTCCCGATCGAGCTCCTCCAGCAGCCGCAGCGTGGCCCGGCCGAGGTCCCCGACGCTGTCCCTGCAGGGCGCCGCGTGCCGTGGGCTGTCCTCCCCGGCCCCCGCCGCCTCGGGGAACTTGAGGCTGTAGAGGCTGCTGATGTCCAGCTGCAGGGCTGGGGACGGGGACGGCAGCGTGACGGCCTGCTCAGCCCCCTGCCCGCCCCCCGAAGCCCCCCGTAGCCCCTGCCCCACCTTTCAGCTGCTCCAGCACCTCCGTCTGCCCCGAGGACACCATCACCCGCGCCTCCTGCTCCAGCTTCCCCTGCAGGTGCTTCAGGACCTCCTAAAGGGCACGGGGGGACGCGGAGGGAAGCCACGGACGGGCCCCTTCCCGCGGTGCAGGTGCCCCCAGCCCCCCCCCTTGAAGCCCCCCTGCCCAGGCCCACCTTCATGTCCGAGGTCTCATTCTCCAGCTTGGAGAGGTGGTGCGAGTTGTCCTCCAGCTCCCGCCGCAGGTGGGTGTTCTCCTTGCGCAGCGCCTCCACCTGCCGCACCAGCTGGTCGTACGAGGCGATGGAGCCGGACATCTTCAGCTCCTCCAGCGCCTGCGGGGGGTCAGGGATGGGGGGGACACAGTGAAAATGGGGCTGGGGCAGCACCCCGGGGCGCTCCCGGAGCCCAGTCCCCAGCACCTGCGGTGCCCGGGTTGGAGCCGGTGCCGTGGGGCAGGGTCCGGCCCCCCCCCCTGGTGCCCCCCCCTCCGTGTCCCCAGCGGGGATGTCCCCAGCGCAAGGACCCAACCCTGCGCCCCCCCCCAGCCCCTGCCTGATTTCCACCCTGGCAGCAGCTCCAGCTCGCCGCTCCCTTTGTCTCTCTTTTGTCTTCTCCTTCTCCAACGGTTTCCCCGCTTTGTTCCCACCCGCGGCACCGCCGGCCCCGGGCCCCCCAACAAGCAGCGCCCCCGGCCCCACTGTGCCCCCCCCACCCCCCGGCTCCATCCGTGCCCCTTTGGCCACGCTGGGCCCCCCCCCCAGCCTCCTCCTGCCCTGCTGGGGTTGCCCCTCACACCTGCCAGGGGGGCACACCCGGTGCCGGCACACATGGCCATGGGGGGGGACAGGGACGGGGATGGGGACAGGGATGGGGACCCCCCCCCCGCCCCCCACCCCACGGGTCCGGCTGGCGGCAGCCTCACGCCACCTTCATCAGCGCCACGGGTGTGAAAAGGGGGTGCATGGGTGGGGGGGGGGAGGATCCATCCCCATCGCACCCCCCTGCTCGTTCCCCCCCCTCCCACCCCCCCATACCCGCAGCGCTGGGGCAGGATCAGGCCCACTGCGGGGCCAGGGCCGGCGGCTGCCCCGGGGCCGTGGCTGGGATCGGTCCCGGTGCTGCCTTTGTCCTTCCCCACCCGGAGCCCCCCCCGTGCTGCAGCTCGCCGGCACCCCAGGACCCCTCTGCCGTTTTGGGGGGGGGTCCCGCACTGCACAGAGGCACCCCTGGGACCCTGGCACCCCCGAGGGCCTTCCCACCCCTCCCTTGGCTCCAGGAAAAGCCGCCCCAAGCCGCTGGGGACCCCCACAGCATCCTGCCCACGGCTGCCTCGGTTCCCGCAGGGGGACAAGGGCGGCGGATGAGGGAGATGGGATGAGGGAGGCAGGGGGAGGATAGAGGGAGGGGGAGGATGAAGGCAGGAGAATGGAGGCAGGAGGATGATGAAGGCAGGAGGATGAGGAAGGCAGAGGGATGAAGGAGGCAGAGGGATGAAGGAGGCAGGAAGATGATGGAGACGGGGGTGATGGAGGCAGGGGGAGGATGGAGGAAGAGGGAGGATGGAGGAAGGGGGATGATGAAGGCAGAGGGATGAAGGAGGGAGGAGGAGGATGGAGACAGGGAGGATGGAGGCGGGGGGATGATGAAGGCAGAGGGGTGAAGAAGGGAGGAGGATGATGGAGACGGGGATGAGGGCGGCAGGAGCAGCTGCCAGACCTGGGCTGCAGGTGGGACAACGCGGGATGGAAAATGACGCCTGGTGGTCCCAGCTCAGCCTCCCGTTACCACAGTGACCGGCGATGATGGGGTGGTGGGGGGGGGGGGGGGGGGGCCCGGGCCCCCCCCCACCCCCCAGCGGCCGGGGCCGGGGCGGGGGGGGGGGACTCGTGGTGTGCTGGGGTGCCGTGTGCTGCTGCATTCGGGGTGGGCTGGGACCGGGGGCTGCGGGCACCAACCCCAAGGCACAGCGGGGAAACTGAGGCACAGAGCAGCCCCTCCCCGGGACGCCCCCCCCCAGCTCTGCGGCAACAGCTTCGGCTTGGAGCAGGGGGGTTGGGGGTGCTGCTGGGGCCGCAGCAGCCCTGGGGGGGTCACCACAGCCCCTCAGCGGGGCGGGGGGCGCCCTGTGGGACCCCCCCCCCCAGCTATAGGGGGGCACCCCGCCGGCCTCCATCCCAGCTCCTTGATCCAGCTGGGGGGGGGACGACGGGGGGGTAATGGGGGGGGGTGATGGGGGCGGGGGGGGGGCTCTGCGCCCTGAACTTGTGCCGGCCGAACGCAGCCGCTGGCGGCGGCGCTGGAGATCTGCAGCCTGCGGGGTGGGGCCGGCGGCACCTGCATTTGCGAAGCGTCTAGACACGGGGGGGGGGGGGGGGCCGGGGCGGGGGCCCCCCCCCCCCAACCCACGGCCGGCACCGCGGCAGCCGCCGCACCCCCGGATCCGGTGTCCCCCCGCAGCCACCCCGGGTGCTCAGGGGCCAGGATCCGGCCGGGAAGGAGAGCGGGGTGCGGGGAGAAGCAGCAGCGCAGCGCACAGCAACGCACTGCACAGCACCACCCCTTGCACTGCATTGCACAGCACCACACTGCACAGCACCACACTGCACAGCACCACCCCTTGCACTGCATTGCACAGCACCGCACTGCACAGCACTGCACTGCCCGTTGCACAGCACTGCACAGCACCACACTGCACAGCACCACCCATTGCACTGCATTGCACAGCACCACACTGCACAGCACAGCACTGCACAGCACCACCCCTTGCACTGCATTGCACAGCACCAAACTGCACAGCACCGCACCGCACAGCAACGCACTGCACAGCACCACCCCTTGCACTGCACAGCACTGCACTGCACAGCACTGCACTGCACTGCACAGCACCACACTGCACAGCACAGCACTGCACAGCACCAGCCCTTGCACTGCATTGCACAGCACCACACTGCATAGCACAGCACCGCACTGCACATCACCGCACTGCCCATTGCACTGCACTGCACAGCACCACCCATTGCACTGCAAAGCACCGCACTGCACAGGACCGCCCATTGCACAGCACCGCACAGCACCGCAGCGCATTGCTCCCCCCGTGCCGTGCATCCTTGGCCTGGGCAGAGCCGGGCACGGCAGTCTGGGGGAGCTGGGTCCCCGCCCCGTACCCCCCCCCCCCCCCCCCCCCCCCCGCGCCACCCCCCGGGGCCCCGGGGGGGGGGGGGGGGGGTCACGGCCCTGCCATGCTCAGGACCAGGAGCGCGGCCGCCCCAGCGCTGCAGCAGCCGCCCCCCCCCCCCCCCCCCCCCCCCCC
>NW_023304839.1:0-11562 GCF_011077185.1 Oxyura jamaicensis
GGGGGGGGACATGCACGGGGAGGGGGCTGTGCACGCAGGGACATGCAGAGATGAGCGTGCACACACGCAGTGCATGCTCCCCTTGCACTCCCATGGTATTTCAGCCCCCCGAGGGGGAACCGTGCCCCCCGTGGGACACGCACAGCAGCAGCTACCCAGGCAGAGGGGGTGCCCCTCCCCAGCCCCCCAGGGTGCAGCCCATGGCCCGGTGTGCACAGCACACACCCCGCCGGGCCTCAGCTGCCGGCCTGGGGCAAATATTTGCCTTCAGTCCTAAAGCTCAGAGCACCACGGGGTGACCCTGACCTGCGCCAGCCCCTGCGCCTGCTGCGGTGCCGACGGGAGAGGGCTGGGGCTGGCGGGGGCCCCGCCGCCAGCCAGGCACCTTCAGAGGGGCAGCGAGGCCCCCACCCACGCAGGGCCAGCGGGTGCCGGCGGGTTGGACCGGGTGCCCCCCAGCCCCGCCAGCCCGGCCCCCGCAGCAGAGGGTGCGTCGGGCAACACCCACGGTGGTGAGAGCCGCGCGGCTCCCACGGGCCTCCCGTCACACCCCTGGGGCCGGCGCACACCCACAGCCGCAGCCCTGCTGCACACCAGAGCTGTGCACACCCAGCCCCTTGCACCCAGCCCCTTGCACACCCACCCACTGCTCCTCACCCCCCCCAAAACCCACAAGCTGCTTTGCCACGGCTTGTGTGTGCATGCAGGCAACACGCTGCGTGCAAACCCGCGTGCACACGCACACGTGTGTGCACACCCCACTGCCAAGCACGTGTGTGGGGCTGATTATCTGCTTCGGGATGAGCCCCCGGCCCGCAGCCCCTTGGGTGCCACCCGCTGCAGTGCTGGGCACCCGCTGGTGGCTGCTGGCGAGAGACGGCGCTGGCGCGGCTGTGCCAGACGCCGGGTGGGCGACGAGCCGCCGGCGTGTCCCTGGCAGGAGCCGGGAACACGGCGTCTGCCGGCAGCGGGGTCCCAGCGCGCTCGCGGGGGCGAGCCCCGGCCCCCGCATGGGGGCTGTGGGTGGCCTCCCACCGCCAGGGCACCCATGGGTGCGGCCCGACCCGCCTTGTGCTGGGCATGGCTTTGGGGTGCAGAGCCCCCCAGCACCCACGCAGGCCCCGGTGCAGCTGCAGGCACGGCCCCTCGTGGGGCCCCCACGGCTGCGGTCCCGCAGGGCACGGCGAGGGGCTGGGCTGCGGGCAGGCAGCCCCGGCGTGGGGCGCGGAGGCGGCAAAGGGAGGGGGGGGCCGGGGCGGGAGCTGCCGGCACAGAGACGGGATCCTGGAATTAAAAACATTCCAGGAACTGACTTTGAACCAGATAAAATAACAAGCGCCGCAAGGAATGTCTCACCCCACCCCCCCCCGGCCGGCCGGCGGCCTCCGTCCCGTCCCAGCCCCACACCGCTCCCAGCCCAGCCCCACGGCGCTCACCCAAACCGCCCTCAGCCGCCCTCTGCCCCACACGTGTCCTGGGGCCCCTGTGCACGCGTGTGCATGCACAACACGCAGCCAGTGTGCACACACGTGTGCAACGGGTGCAGTGCAGCCGCGTGTGCGCACGGCAGGGGGGTGCGCTGCAGTGCAGGCGTGCAAGCGGTGATGTGCACGTGGCTGTGCCGTCACGACACACGCGTGTGCACACAGCTGTGCACGCATGGGTGCTGTGTGTGCTCGCTGGTCCCCTTGCACTGCATCCCTGAGCACCGGGCTGGGGTGCAGAGGGTCCCCCTGTGGCCACGGGGCCTCCCCACTGCCCCCCCCCACAGCCTGGCCCTGGGCCGCGGCCGGCGGAGGCAGCCCGGCGTGCCTGGGCGGTGATATCACAGGGGACGCGCAGCCAGGGGCACGCCGCCCAGCCCGCTCCCAGGGGATGGCCACGCGCCTCCTCCTCCTCCGGAGGCCCCATGCCGGAGCCAGGATGGAGCCGCGGCAGGGGCCCGTGCTGCAGCTGCCACCCCCACGGCCACAGCACCGCGCTGTGAGCCGGCACTGGTCATACTGGGAGCCCCAGTTCGGCTGCTTGCTCTTGGAAAGGGGCCGCTACCAGCAGCAAAACCTCCAGCCCCCTGTGTCTCAACACCTGGGGACCCCCCCCCAGTGTCTCCTGCAGGGAGCTGGGAGTGGGACCCAGGCTCAGCCCCCAGCGGGGACCCACGGGGACAGTGCTTAAATGGCCCCGGTGACAGCGGCGTGGCGGTGGGTGGGGGTCACCCTGCGCCATGCTCAGCGTGGCCCCGGCAGCATGGCAGGGAGCGGGGCCGGAGGGCAGCGCCGGTGCGTCACCGTGTTTACGAGGACCTCGAGGAGCCCGCGTGACGTCCGCGCCGGTCCTGCCAGCCGCAGCCCTGCCAGGTGGCACGGTGCCACCGCGCTGCGCTCCCCCCGGCTGCCTCCTTCACTGCTGCGATTTTCGGGGCTGGCGCGGGGCCACCCAGCCTCTGGGTCCTGGTGTCACGGGGGGTGGTGGTGCTGAGCTGCCCCCCCTTAACCTCCCCCCCCCCCCCGAGCCATCAGCCGCCGCGCTGAGAGAGCAGATGGGGCGTGCGCGGGGCTATATATAGCGGCGGGACCCACAGGTAGCGATGCGTCAGCGCGGGTGACGCAGCCCCGGCGAGCAAGCGACGCTCGGCCGCACGCCCCGCACACGCCCCTGCTGCCGGTCCCTGGGGGCCATGGTGGCTCTGCCCCCCCCGAAATGTCCCCAACATGCACAGGAGCTGGGGACGTGCAGGCTGCTGGCGGTCCCCGCGCGTGGTGGCTGCAGCTGCAGGGTCCTGAGCCTGCTGCTGTGCTGCAGGGTGGTGTCTGCTGGGGGCGTGTGCCCCCCCCCTCGTGTGTGCACGTGTGTGCGTCTGCATGTGCGTGCTTGTGGCCCCTGAGGATCTGTGCTGTGTCTCTGCGTGGTCACTGCTGCGTGTCACTGTATGTGCCATGCTTATGTCCCCACGTTTGTGTGTCCTGCGTGTCCTGCATGTCCTGCGTGTCCTGCGTGTGCACACTCCCACCGGCGCGTGCCTCCCGTGGCCCCGCACACAAGCACTGCGTGTGTGGCCGTGGCGCGTCTCCGTGTGCGTGGCCGCGGTGGCTGGGGGTGACTCAGCCCCCAGGCAGCCCCGGAATGCCCCCTCCCCGCGTGGGGAACCGGCCCGCGTGTCGCAACGCCGCTTCCTGCGCCGGCTGTGCTGGGAACGGGCTGTGCTGGGGACGGGGACAGCCGGGGCTGACCCAGGCCCTGCTGGGAAGATAAGGCGGTGCCACCCTCCCTCATCCTGCCTTCTGGGAACCGGGGCCATCGCAGCGAGCGCGGGGGGGGGGGCAGGCAGTGAGGAGGGGACCCAGCAGGGTGAAGGTTCACTGGGGAGCCCCCCACCCAAACCAGTTCCACCCCACAGCCTGCCCAGAGCTGGGCAGGCCCCTTCCAGCCCCCTGGTTAATCGCAGGGCCCCACATTGACCCCAAGCTGCGAGGGGACTGGGGGAGCCCCAGCCCCCCTGCAGGACCAGGATGGGGTCCCGGGTGCCCTCCCCAGTGTGGGATCGGGCGGGGGGGTGCTGCGGGATCAGGAAGCCCCCGCTGTGCCCTCAGTGCCCAGGTGGTGCAGGGTCCTCTTGGACCCACGGGGTGCTGCAGGGGGGTAGGGAGCTTGGGGCTGGGGGCTCTGGATCCTTCCTGCATGTCTTGGGGGTGCCTGGTGTGGGTGTGAAGGGGTCTGATGGGGGTGTAAGGGATCTGAGGGGGGTGTAAGGGGGCAGCACGGCCGCCCTGCATCTGGACCCAGCGTGCAGAAATGGGGGCTCCCCCCGGCGTGGTGCCTGTAGGGGAGGCCCCCCACCGGCTGCCGCGGGGCCGGGGGCTCAGCTCCAGTCCGGGCCCCCCTGCTCCAGGCCGGGTGTTCCCAGCCCGGCGCCGGGCGGGGCTCAGGGGCGGGCAGGCGTGGGGCCGGGCTCCGCTCCGTGCTCCGTGCTCCGCTCCGGGTTTTCCGGCGTCCCGCTGGGCGCCGCGCGCTCATTCATTCACAGAGCCGCCGCGCGCGCTCCCGGCCCATTCATCCCGGCGGCGCGAGGGAGGCCCGTTGCCGTGGCAACCGCCCAGGCTCCCGCGGCGTGGGCTGCGCCCCCCCCCCCCGCCCCCCCCGGGGGGGGGGGGGGCGGGAGCGGGGGGAGCTTCGGGGGGGTCCCAGCCCCCTCCCATCCCCCCCGGTGCAGGGGGCGAGGCCCCCCCTGGGGCACGGGGCGGCGGGGGGGCTGTGTGCCCCGGCGGGGGGGGCGGGAGGGGGGCGTTCTGCTGGGGGGAGCAGCGCCGGGGGGGTCCCGTTGTTTGCAGGGTGCGGGGGCTCCTCCCCTGACCCCCCCCCCAACCCCTCCGGGTAGCTGCCACGTCGGCAAGGGTGCCCCCCCCCTCCGGGCGGCCCCCTGCATATAAGGGTGAGTGCAGGGTGCGCTCCCGCAGCTGGGGGGGGGTGGGGAGGACGGGCACCCACCGGGGTGCCGGGGTGTTGTTTTTTTTTTGGGTGGGGGGGGGCACCGGTTGTGCAGGGGCTGTGTGCGTGGCAGCGGAAAGCTCAGGACTGCAGCACGGGCACGGGGTGAGCCGGAGCTGGGTGAAGCTTCCCGGCTGCCTTCCCAGGGTGTTGGGTGCGAGGGGCCGTGGCCAAGGGGTGCTGAGGGGGGGCTGCCGGTCCCTGCACCGCGCCCCAGCCCCACAGGTGGGCTCCGGCCAGCGTGCAAGGCACGGGCACGGCGGGTGTGTGCCACCAGGGCTGTGTGCGGCTGCTTGCACGGCTGCATCCGCGCGCATCGTGCACACGCAGCTTCTCCTGCACCTTGGGTTCGTGCACGCTGAGGACGCGGGCAGGTGAGCGCACACGTGTGCCCGCACGCACACACACGTGCCAGCGCCTGCTTGCACTCTCTGCCTTGTCTGCGGCCGAGGGGCCATGCACGCACCCCCAGCGCCTGCCCGCGGCCGCACGCTGACGTCAAGGCGCGGGTGCACGCGCGGGCGGCACTGCGGGGCCGCGCACACGCACATGCCAGGGGTTGCCCTCGCACGCAGCCGTGCGCGCTCCGCTCCCCGGCGGGCTCTGCTCGCCGGCCCCGCGTCTCCCCGCTGCCTGCCGGGGATGACTCACGGCGCGCAGAGGAAGCCGTGACTCAGTCCTGGATTCCTGCCTCTCCCCACCCCCTGGCCGGCCCCTGCCATCGCGCAGCCACGTGGAGCCCATGGCCGCGCTGCGGTGGAGCCGGACACCAGGCTGTGGGTAGCGGGGCTGGGGTTTGGGCCCCCTGCCCTGGGCTGCTGCCCCCCCATGGGGTCCTGTGCAGCCCCAGGGGGCCGGTAGCTCCGGCCTTGCCAGGGCAGGTGCGTGGGAGGAGGCAGCTCCGGGCGCTCGGGGTGGCACCGCGCACGCCCTGACTCACGCCTGAGCACCGGCTTCAGGCTCGGGCACGTTTCCTGGGGTGTTTCGGGTGGTGCCAGCTGTGCAGCGCCGGCCCAACCGGCGTGCCGCCCCCAGGCAGCGGTGCTGAGCGCTGCCCTGGGCTCCCCGGCGCAGCACGGGCACACGACTCCGTGCCGGGGCTGCTCCACCGGCACAGGTTTGGGGCCGGGGTGCTGGAACATCCTGCAGGAGGTGTGGGGCACCTGGGCACGGGCAGGGAGCGGGCGCTGGTGGCTGCAGAGGGGAGAGGGGCTTATGCTGCTGGCTCCGGTCACCAGCACCCCTGGCCAGAGCAGACGGGGTCTCACCGGTGCCCTGCGCTTCTGCGCTCACCTGGGATAGGATTGGGAAGGGATGGGGTGCAGGCAGGGGCCGGTTGTGTGTCCCTGGCCGCCCCACGCCAGTGGTCAGCGGGGCGGTGCGGGCTGGGCACTGCGGTGGCATCGGGCGGCCTCCCTGAGTCAGAGCGAGGTGGAGCCGCTGCCCCCTCGGCGCTTGGCGCCGCAGCCCGTTCCCAGGCCCCGCTCGCCAGAATCGCTTTCGCAATGACTGGGACAGCCACCCCGGCCCTGCCCTCCGGCACCGCTTCTGCTGAGCTCTCCCTGGCCCCGTGCCCCGCAGGTTGTCCTGGCCCCGCGCTGCCCACGGCCGCGCAGCGCTGCCCGTGTCCCGGTGCGGCTCCTCTGGCTGCGTTCAGCCAAATCCCCTTAACTCTGCCCCCTGCGAGCTCCTGCCTGGGCACTGTGGCGTTCGTCCTCTCGAGCAGAGCCACGCGTGTCCCCATGTGGCCGCGGTCCCTTCCTGGGGACGGGGTCACTGCAGGTGGCATCTGGGGGTCGCGGCGAGCAGCGCGGAGCTGGCAGTGAGTCACCCGCAGGCAGGTGGGGAGGCATGGGGACGCGCAGCGCTTTAGGAATGAGTCATCTAAAACAAACAAACAGCGAGCTGGTGTGAAGCTGCGCTTCCTTCGCTCGCCCCAGGGGAGCCTCTGGTGCGCCCCGGCCACCCAGACCCCCAAATGTGCCAGCGGCCACAGCTTTGGGAGCAGCCGCAGTGGAGCAGCTGCTTTCTGGGGCTGTGCACGCGCCTGCAGCACCGCTTGTCCCAGCAGCTCCCTGCAGCGTGACGGGGAGCACGGGGAGCTGCAGCCTGAGCGGGGGCCGGAGCCGCTCTGGTTTCAGACGTGTGTCACCTCCCGGAGCACGGGGACATTTCAGCTTTCACGGCGGCAGCACTACGGAGGCGCGAGGCCAGGCTGGCGTTCAGGGGAAAGTGGTGGAGGTGTGAGAGCAAAACGGCAAATCCGCCCCCGGCACCGTGCGCAGGTAGCAGCCCCGGGAAAAAGCCTCGAGAGAAAGAGCTTCTGCGTCAGCCGCGCTGAGCTGACGCCGGGACGGGCGCGGGGCACCCCGAGCTCCCACCGCACACCACGGTCCCACGGCGGCGTGAGGTCAACCCGGCGAGGATCTGCCCTCGCTGCTGAACGGCAGCAGTGGGGCAGCAAAGCCGCTGCCAGGGAGCGAGGGGCCTGGGGACAGCGAGCGGTGGCTGCCGGAGCCGTTTGGCCACGAAGCAGCTGCGAGGAGCTCGGCGTGGAGCGCTGCACGGGCTGCCGGCCGCAGCACCGGGGGACTTCAGGGCAGGGGAAAATGCAGCGCTTTGCCAGGATTTTGTGAAGGGTAAACAGGCTGAGTCAGTTAATTATAGGGCTGCCAGCCCAGCATCGATCCCAGGCAAAATAATGGAATAGCTGATCCAGGCCGTGATTAATAAAGCGTTAGAGCACAACGGCATGGCTGCTGCTCGCGTCCGCCAGCCGCCTGCACTCGGCACGGCCGCGGCACGGCCGCCAGCCCGCTTCCCCAAGACTTCAGATGAGGTTTTATTTCCAATACCCATTTTTCAGAAGTCAGCAAGTTTCCGGGCACGGCACAGATCTTTCCTCGGCCGGCAGATGGGGAGCAGGAGTGTGGCCAGGCGGCCCCGTGCCCGGCTGCCTGGGGCTGAGCACCCATCTGGGGTGCTGGGTGGCAACTGGACCCTGGCGGGAGCCCCAAACCCCGGCGTTTTGCCCTAGGACAAAGGTGCCTTCTTGCCTTCCCCGTGCAGCTGGGCTGGGCTGGAGCAGGAACTGTGGGTGCCTGGCTCCAGCCACCGGGGATTTCCCGTGTTCGAGCTCACCTGGGCTGGGGCTGCCGGCCTCTCCCTGGGCTGTTGGGCTGTAAATCCCAACTGGCCACGAGTGCCGTGGCCGCAGCCTGCCCGGACACCCCGCAGCTTGGCTCCGTGCCGGGCTGGCAGCGAGCTGGAGGGTGGCCAAGCTGCCCCTGGTCCTGCACCCACCGCGGGGCAGCCTTTGAGTCCCTGGCCCCCGTGACTCCGAGACATCCTTGCTCCGAGTTTTGTTGGTTCTCAGCCCAAAGCAGCTTCTCTGGGATCCTTTTGTGGCTGGGCAGAGCCAGCGGCACGGCCGGTGCTGGGTGGAGGCTGCGAGTGGCACAGCACCAAGCACCACGTCCCTTGCCCCGGGGGGCTGCGCCGCCACCAGCACCCCCAGCGAGCCCACGAGCATGCACACCACAGCCCCGTGCACATGCATGCGCCCTCGCTGGCTCAGCCCAAAATGTCAGGAATGTTTTGTGGTGAGGCTGGAAAAAGGGTCATTCACTTACTGGATTTTTTTCCCCCCTCCTTTTCGCTCTTTTATTCGCTGTGTGTGTGTTGTGGCTTTGGCCGGGGGCCCGGCAGCGGGTGCGTGCGTCTGTGTGTGTGTGTGTGTGTGTGAGCAGGCGTGCGATGAGCCGGGTGTGACGGGGCTGGGGAGGGCTGCGAAAGTGCTGAGCTGGTGTGAACCCGAGATCCCATCGCCTCCTCTTCAGCCCTTCCTGGAAGCGGCAGCGGGGAGCGTCCCCGCCGGGTGCGGTACGGGGGCAGCGGTGCCCATCCCCACGGGCTCTTGGCACTGGTGCTGGAGGCACGGCCCCGCTGCGGGGCTGCGGGCACAGGCAGGAGATTCCAGGGCTCGTGCATTTCACGGGGGTGGGCAGGATAATTCCCTCTCGTGCCCGCCCCGTGCAAGGGGCCGTGCTGGTGGGGGGCACCCACCCGCTGTGCCGGGGAGCAGCGGGTGCAGGGGAGGCTCAGGAAGAGGCGCTCGGGCACGCAGCGCGTCCGCCTGCCCTGCACGTGCGGCCGCAGAGGTTTTGTTTCCTGGGGCGAGCAGCTGGGAAATGGCCCCGCCGGCCTCGCTTCCTCTCCGCTGCCTCGGCCCTGTCCTGGCTGGGGCACGGGGCCCCGGTGACACGCGGCCACCTGGGGCTGCCGCTGCGGCGCGAGCCGAGGTGCGAAGGCACCAGGTGCTGCTGGCCGAGCAGTCTCTGCTCAGGAATTCGTGCTTAATTTAATTTACTGCCAATTAACCCAAACTTCTCAGCACTGATTTGGGGATCAGGGAAGGAGAAAACACAAACAATGAACGCCGCAGCGAGCTCCCGTTCCCCGCCTTTCCCCAGGCTTAGTCCCTGTCTCAGCTTCCTGCAGCCTCTCCGTGGGTCGTGCTCGGTCCCTCCCGTTCCCGGGGGGTGGTGGCAGCGTGGGGGGGCCCCCAGCTGCTGCTGGGTTTCTCGCTGCTGCCCCGTGCTTGCTCTGCTCCTGCCTGGCTCCTCCTGGGGCCAAGGTCTCACCGGTGTCCCTGCTCTGACACGGGGCACAGAGCCAGGCGCTCCTGCGGGCACAAACTGGGTGCTCACACGTGAGCCGTCGGGTGTTCATCTGTGAGCTAATTGTGTGCTCATGCATGGATTAATCGGGCTCTCGTCCGTGCGCTAATCACACAGCCATGCATGCGCCGAGTGCGCGCCTGCACGTGAATGAACTGTGTGCTCGTGCACGGGTGGCTCGTGTGCTCACGCATGCGCGCGTGGCGTGCTCATGCACGAAATAATGCCGCCTTCCTGCAGGGGCAACTGGGTGCTCGTGCACCAAGTGATGCCGCCGTCCTGCAGGGATTAATTCGGTGCTCACGCCCGAAGTAACGGCCACCCTTGTGCGGACTGACTGCGCCTTCCTGCCGGGGATGATTCGCTTCATGCGTGAGTGGTGCGGGTGCCCACGTGTGCCACCAGTGACCCCGGGATTTGTGCTGATGCAGCAGCTCCCCGGGCCTTTGGTCCCCACGGAGAAGGGGAAGGAGGAAAACCAGGTCACGTCCCGGCCGTGTCCCTGGGTTGGGGCTGGGGGTCTGGCTCTGTACCCGGCAAGGGCCAGCTCCGAGTGGGGCAGGGTCTCAGTACCCCAAGGCTGCAGCCCTGGGGGTCCCAGCACCCCTTCCCCATCACCGCCGCGCTGGGGAAGTGCCGGGGAAGCACGGTGGAAGCGTGGGGCTCGGCGTGCCTTGCCTGGGGCCACGCGCTGAGTCAGTGGCGGGCCAAGAATAGAGCCTGGCGTCCTGACTCACTGTCCTGCGTGCTGAGCACCAGGCGGCACTTCCCCCCCCCCATACAGGGCCCAGCAGCCCCAGCCTCCCCCTTGTGCACCCCCATTCCACCCCCCGGGGAGGCTGAGGACCCAGCGTCCTGCTCCCTGCTCCTGCAGCAGCCCCGGCCCCCCGTCACCGGGCTCTCCCCTCCCTGCAGGAACAGGAAAAGCTGCCCGCCGCCAGGCAGGGAGCGGCTTCCTCCGGGGAAGGATGCTCCCCCCGAGCCCCCGGCCCGCAGCCCGGCCAGGCTCCCCTTGCACACGCGTGTGCACCCTGCGCCCTTGGCGTGCACGCTCCGTGCAGCGTCCCCGTGAGCTCCCACGGCCGCCCGCCACGTCCCTGCACAACTCCTCCTCCTCCTCCCGCCTCTCTGGGAGCGTTCCCGAAATCGTCTCCATTGATAAATCCGGAGCGTTGCCACGGCGACGGCTGCAGCGGGCGCAGCGTGGGTGCAGCGCCGCCGAGGGGCCCGGGCGCTGCAACGGGTGGGGGGGGGGGGGGGGGCGCAGCGGGTGCACGCGCGTGTGCACCGAGACGCACGGCTGTGCGTGCAACGGCCGCAGCCGAGGTGGGGGCTGTCCCCGTGCACGCGTGTCCGGCTGTGTGCAAGCGTGCGGGACCTGGCACACGCGTGGCTGGGTGTGCACGGGGTGGTGTGAACTGGGTGTGCGGGGCTGGGGGGGCTCGGGGAGCTCGGCTCCGGGGCAGAGCGTGCAGACGTGGCCCCCGGCGCCGTCTGGCTCCTCTCCTGCACCGTGAAGAGCCCAGGGCCCCGGCCCCTGTGGGGAAACTGAGGCACGGCGCAGGCGAGTGATTCATCCCGGAGCAGACAGTCACTCGGGGACAGGGAGAGCGTCACTGCCGCGGCACGGCCGGCACCGTCACACGCGTGTGGCTGGGTGCTTGCATGCCCGCGTGGGTCCCCCTGCGTGTCCTCATCCGCCTGGCTGCAGCCTCGGTGCCCAGCTGGGTGTGAGCAGGGCCACTCGTGTGCTCCCACGTCCGTGCGCACACGCGTGTGTTCCCGTGGGCACCTCCACGTGGGTGCACACACGTCCGCGTGGTCCCACGCCGGGTGCTGGGACCCTCCTGGCTGCCTCGGGGGGGCTGGCGTGGTGCTGGTGACCGGCACCGTGCAGGGGGAGGCAGCTCCCCCCTGGGGGAATGGAGCCTGCTGTGGGGCTGCGGGGGGCTGGCGGCGTGGGGGGGCCCGGGCTGGGCTCTGGTGCACGAGGGGGACTTGGGGGGGGGTGTCTGGAGCTGGACCCCACACTGGGGAAGCCCCGGGACCACCCACTGCCTGCAGCACCACCGGGCGGCTGCAGACCCCCAGTGCTCGCACAGCGACCACCCTCTGCGCAGGGCTGGAGGGGGTCCACGGCAGGCGGGGGCTCAGGGCTGGCTCCTGCAGCCTCGCAGCCCCCCCTCGCACCCCCTCCCACGCCACCCACGGCCGCGGCGCTCGGGTTGTGCGGAGCCCACCTCCAGGCTCTGCTGCGCCCCGAGCTGCCCTGCAGCGGGGACGGGGGTGCTGGGGGGTACTGGGGGGTCCTGGGGGGGTGCTGGGGTCAGCCCCACGTGCAGCCGGGAGCAGGGGGTGCCCCCCGGTCCCACTCAGGAGCCGGGAGGGGAGGTGGAGG
>NW_023304840.1:0-3656 GCF_011077185.1 Oxyura jamaicensis
CCCATCCCCATCCCCATCCCCATCCCCATCCCATCCCCATCCCACCCCATCCCATCCCCTCTCCCCTCTCCTAGAACATTTCTGCCCACAGAAGACAAACGCGAGCCTGGCATTGCTGGGGCTGCTAACTGGAGTTTCTCCAGGGCATGCTGTTGACACCAGTGCCTCCGCAGACAGCCAGGGCTTTACATTTCCCTTTCCTTTGGTAACAGCATTAAAGGCTTGGGTGAAAAATGCCATGATGTTTTCAGCTTTATAGCGTGAGAAGCCGAAAAATTGGCCAGGCCAGACCTGTAGCTATTCCAGCTAATGCAATTGCTTCTTGGAAGAGACGCAGCGAGCTCGGGACAGATTTCCCTACAACTTGTTTGCACTCTTAGGACAAATTTGCAGTATTTGTCTTCCCATTGCTGGTTTGCTTTATAATCGGTTTACGCGGCCTCTTGTACATCAGTGAGCAGCCGCCTGTGTTCAAGTGGGCTGGCAGCTCT
The DNA here is from genome assembly GCF_011077185.1 of Oxyura jamaicensis. Classification (NCBI taxonomy): domain Eukaryota; kingdom Metazoa; phylum Chordata; class Aves; order Anseriformes; family Anatidae; genus Oxyura; species Oxyura jamaicensis. The sequence continues at coordinate 492 of NW_023304840.1, forward strand.
GCTCCTCAGAAGGGAGATGGAAATCTCAGCGATTCCGGCTCAAAATGCATCTCGGGTGAAAACCCAGCCTGTGGCCACCATGGGGTGCGTGTGCAGGGCTCCTGCCCATCCTGCTGCGGCAGCCTTGCCCAGGCAAACCCTTCCCATGGAACTGGACCTGGAATTCCCCTGGGTTTCACCTGCCCCGGTGTTATTTCAGGCCCTGGAGGTGCCGTGGAGATCTGTCGGGACCAGGGGGTCCTAAGGGGGGGGTTCACACGGACCAGGGGCATGGGAAATAGGAATGCGGTGGGCATGAAATAGGGCACGCACTTGTGCAGGGGGTGTCTGAACCCCCCCGACCTGTCCTACAGCAGCCCGCTGGTGCTGACGGGGGTGCTGGTGCTCGCCGGCCTGGTCTCCATCGTCTACTTCCTACGAGCAGGGAGCTACTTCCAGGACCCCCTGTTCTGCGGTGAGTCCCTCGGGTGGGTGCACAGCACCCGTATCCCGAGCGGTGGGGAGGGGGGCAGCGCGCTGAGCCGCCCCCCGCCGCCCTCCCGCAGTGTTCGTGGCGTTCTCCTTCACCTCCGCCGTTGACCTGATCATCTCGCTGGAGGAGGATGGCTTCGTTTCTGGCTTCGCGGAGGTCTACGTGAGGGAGGTACCGCCTCGTCCCGCCTCGGGGGCTCGTGGCCAGCGGCTCCGTGCGCCCAGCCCATGCATGGGTGCAGCTCCTGCTCCCGAAATCCTTGGAGCTGGAGAGCACCCAGGTCCCCTGAGAAGGTGCCTGCCCCCACCCCAAAATCTTGCGATCTCTCTTCCCCCGGGCAGGGCGAGCCGTACCTGCGCACGGCGCACGGCATCATGATCTGTTACTGGGACGGCGTCGTCCACTACGGGCTCTACCTCGCCATGATCACAGCCATGAGCCAGCGGTGAGCGGGGAGGCGAGGGGGGCCCCGCTGCCGTGCGGCGTCTTCCCGGGGCTCGGAGGGGCCGGAGGGGTGCCGATGTTTTGGGAAGGGCAGCTCCGAGCCTCGCAGAGGGCTCTGACCCCCGCCGTCTCTGCAGGAAGAGCTACAGGAGCCTGGGGCTCTTCTGGCTGGGCTCTCTGATGATGAGCATCGTCATCTTCCTGCTCGGGAACCTGATAGGTACGGGGCTGTAGAGGGGGCCTCCCGGGGCAGCGGGTGCTGGCACGGGGCTGGGCGCCGTCCCCACCCGGTGCTCTCCTCCCCAGGCAAGTACAGCTCCGACATCAGCCCTGCCTTCCTGCTCAACGTGCCCTACGTCCTCATCCCCATCTGGGCTGGGGTGAGGCTCTTCCAGCAGCCCCGGGCCCTGCCGTGTCTCACGGCGGAGCAGGTGAGCCGAAACGGGGCAGGGACCGGGGCGGGGGGCAGCGACCGCAGGGAGCGGAGCACAACCCGCGGCGTTTTCTCCCCCCTCCCCCAGGTTGTGGAGGAGCAGCGCAAGTGGCTCCACCAGCGGCCCCAGGACGTGGTGCTGGTCCTGCTCTTGGTCCTGCTGGCCGCCTTCACCTTCTTCAGGGGCATGGTGAGTGCTGGGCGCCTGCACGGGGGGACCTGGAGGTGTCGTGGGAAGGATGGGGTGGACGCATCTGCTCCACGGCCCCCCGTGTCCCCCCTTTGCACCCGCAGGTGATTTTGGACTGTCCTGCTGATTCCTGCTTCGAGTACATCTACCAGCACGAGCCCTACCTGCGCGACCCCGTTGCCTACCCCAAAGTGCAGGTGAGGGTGGCCGGGGGGGCGGAAAAGGGACCGGATCCCATGGGGACCCCCCCGTGCCGTGGGGGAGGCGGTGACCCTCTCTGTCCCCGCGCCGGCAGATGCTGCTCTATTTGTTCTACGTCCTCCCCTTCTTCTGCCTCTGCATCTACGGGCTGCTGCGGCCGGGCTGCTCCTGGATGCCCGACTGGAGCCTGGTGTTCGCCGGAGCCGTGGCGCAGGTGGGGGGGCTTCAGTCCCCAGCCAGGAGGGAGTGAGGGAGGGGGCCGGGGATGTACCCGCATCTGGAGCAGCTCCCACAGCCGCTGCCGGAGCCCGATAATTACTTTTTTCCTCGGCGGATCTTAATGGAGCGGGGGATTCGCTCGACAGAAATAGGCTGGAGCGAGCCAGCGGATGCAGAGATAGGGCACGCGGCCGGGGGCGCGGGGAGGGGGGGCAGCCTGGGGGGCCGGGCACGCCGTGCCACCCCTGCCCTGTGTCCCCAGGCTCAGTTCTCCCACCTGGGCTCCTCGCTGCACGGCCGCACGCCCTTCCCCTACCAGACCCCCGAAGACGTCTGGTGGAGCTTCCTCGTCACCAACGTCCTCTACGCGCTGGGGCCGCAGCTCCTGGCCCTCCGCTGCCTGCGTCGCCCCGCGTTCTTCCTGCCCAATGCCCCCGCCAGCATGGGCAAGAAGCACCAGTGAGGGGGGGGGGCTTCCCCCCCCCCCCCCCCAAAGACCCCCTGCGGTGGGGCCGAGCTGGCAGAGGTGTCCCCAAGGATGCTCCGGTCCCCGTCCCCCTCCACCCCAATGTCCCCTGGGGGTGCTGGGGGGGACCTGGTGCACCCTGCAGGGACATGGGTGCAGCTGGGTGGGCTGGGGGGGTGTCGCGAGGCCCCCGGCCCACCCGCATGCTCCCAGGAAAGATGGGACCACGCCAGGAAAAAAAACTGTTTACAAAATAAAGGAGTTTGGGTCCAGCTTTGTAACCCCGCTGCCTGCACCCTGTGCCCTTGTTTCCCCCACCCTCCCACCCCGTGCGCCCCCCATGCCGGCTGCAGGGGCTGGGGGGGGGGGCTCCCCCCGCCTTCTCTGTCCTTGCCTGCCCTTGGTGCTCGGGATGGGGCCGGGGATGCTCGGTGCGTGTGCAAGGGATGCACACGTGTGTGTGCAGAGGCGTGCGAGCACGGGTGTGTGTGCACGGCTGCGTGCACATGGGGGGGGCTGTGCACACTCATGGGGGGGGTCTGTGCATGTATGTGGGGGTCCATGCACACTTCTGGGGTTTTGTGCACACACGCGGGGGTCCGTGCACACACGTGGGGGTCTGTGCACATGCATGGGGGTTTTTGCACACTTCTGGGGTTTTGTGCACACGCGAGGGGGCCGTGCACACTCGTGGGGGGTCCCTGCACACATGTGGGGGTCCCTGCACACATGGGGGTCCC
>NW_023304840.1:3666-19123 GCF_011077185.1 Oxyura jamaicensis
GGGGGTCCCTGCACACATGTGGGGGTCCCTGCACACATGGGGGTCCCTGCACACATGGGGGTCCCTGCACACATGTGCAGGTGCCGGCGGTGTCTCGGGGGTGCCCCCTCACACCCCCTCCATGCCGAGGGTCACCACCCACGCCCCCCCCCCCCCCATACACCGCCCCCGCTGCTGCCCTTGTAGGGGACGGGGACGGGGACGGGGTCACCCCGCAAGGCTCCAGCTCCCCGGGAGCCGCCGTACCGGGGTGCCGGTGCCGGTACCGGTGACCTTGGCGAGCCGGCCGCCCTGCGCAGCGCCGGGAGCCGGGGCAGGGCCGGGCCGGGCTCCCGGTGCCGCCCCCTGCGCGGAACCGCACCGGCAGCACCGGCAGCACCGGAGCTCTCCCGGGCCCCTGCCGGCGGCCGGCACCGGGCACGGGCGCCGCGGAGCCACGGTGAGTGCCGGGGAGGGGGCCGGGACAAACCCCCCACCCCCCCCTCCAAGCCCCCACCCCCGGTACCGGGACCTTTCTGCCGGTGGGAACCGGGGTTTGGGGCGTAGGGGGGTGCAGGGGGGGGGGTCGGACCGGTGTCCCCCCCCTCCAGCTCTGCGCTGCCCGCCCCCGGTTCCCGGTGTCCCGCAGCCCCGGCGCTCCCGCCGCAGTGCCCCGCACTGCAACACTGCACCGGGACCGCCGCCGGGGGAGGGGGGCGGGGGGGACGACGGGGGATGCCCGACCCCTGCCCGACCCCGGGACATGCGGGGGGACACGGCCCGGTGCCACCTTCCCACCAGCCGCGCACCCTCCCCGGCCCCCTGCGCGGGGGTCGCATCCCCTCGGCGGGGCGGGGGGGGGGGGGGGGGGGTAAATGTGGGGCACCGCGGGGACCGGGGATCGCAGCCCCCCCCACCCAGGGCACCCCATGTGGGGGGACAGGGTCCTCGTTTCCCAAGCGGGATTCGGGGCTGTCCCCAAAGAAGGGGGCTGCAGGGCCGGGTGGGCGGCTGGGGGGGGGGGATTCGGGCAGCTGCTGCCCCCTCCCGCGCCATCAGTTCAGTTTCCAGATGTGCCGGCGCTGCCATAAATAACTAAAGAGATCCAGCCCGCAGCGTGTGCCATGAAATATTCATCCCGGCTGTAACTGAGCGGGTGAAGCGGAGTTCAGCGCCGACGCAGCCCTGGCGGGGGTCCCGCGGGGTGGGGGATGCTCGGCGGGAGGCGGCGCGGGGTCTGGGCACCTTGGGTTGGGTGGGGGTCCCTGGGGGTTTTCTGTGCGGGATGTGGGGTGGGGAACAGCTGGGGCTGGGGGCTCCGATCTGCTGCTCTCCCGGCCTCTCCCCCCAAGCTGGGGTGCTGGGGGGTGTTGAGGGGGCTCGGTTCTCCCCCCAGATGCGCCCCCGAGGGTCCTGGGCCGCCGGCCCGGCCGCGCTTCTGCTCCTGGCCGGCATCCTCGCCTCCGACACGCCGCCCAGCCCCCGGGGACGGAAGAAGGTGGTCCATGTCATGGGTGAGTGGCCACACGGGGGGCTGCAGCAGGGTGCCAGGGTGGCCCCCCTCCATGGGAGCCTGCAGCCTTCGGGGCATTGGGTTTAGTGTTCCTTAAAGCACAATGGAGCTGCCCACGTGGTCTGAAAGCCCCCCAAAAGAAGGGAATTCCACCCCAAAAGCTGCCCTCCCTGCCTCCATGTGCCCCCTGACCCCATTGTCCCCACCGTGGCTCCTTCCCATCGTGCAGGGCTGAGCTCTGCGCCGGGGCAGGTTTGGGGACAGGGACGGCGCTGAGCTCGGTGTCCCTTGTAGAGGGGGACAGCGGGGCCGTGGTGGTGCAGACGGCCCCGGGGAAGGTGGTGACGCACCGGGGCGGCACCATCATCCTGCCCTGCCGCTACCACTACGACGTCTCGGCCCACGACCCCGATGAGATCCGCCTCAAGTGGACCAAGGTGACGGAGCCGATGGCCTTCGTGGACGTCTTCGTGGCCCTGGGGAAGGCGCGGCGGGCATTCGGCAGCTACCGCGGGCGCACGGCCCTGCAGGAGGACGGCTTCGGGGATGCCTCGCTCATCATCCGCAACGTCACCCTGCAGGACTATGGCCGCTACGAGTGCGAGGTCACCAACGAGCTCGAGGATGACACCGGCATGGTCAAGCTGGACCTTGAAGGTAGCGGCACGGCGCTGGCCCTGTGGGGCACGGGGACAAGGGGGGGACCCCGGGTGGCCCCACGGCATCCTCCAGGGGATGGCCAGGGCACCGTTCCCAGCGCTGCGTCCCCGAGCTCAGCTTTAGCCGCTTGTTTTTTCGCAGCGTTTGCCGTGTTTTATTGCATCTGTTATTGGCTTTTATTGTTGCTCCAGGTTTACGCGCTGGCAGCTCATAAATGGCAGAGACAGATAGCCGCGCGGCCTCGTAAAGCACCGGGGGTCCGGGACGCGTGGCAGCGTCGGTGCCGCACGTGGCTCTGAGCTGAACCGCGGCCTCGCTGCCTGTCGGGATGGGCTGAAACATTTTGGGGGCGCTGAGAAAAGGACTAAAGCTTTTTTAGGGGTTCAGGAGGCACGGCCATGCTGCTTGGGTGGCTGCGCACTCGCTGCGGGGACACCGGGTTTGGGCTCCACGTGGGCACCACCGGTGCCCCATGCCCCGCAGCGCCGGGCTGCTCCGTAACGCAGCGCCCTGATGCAGCTGCCCCCTTGGTTGGGTGCAAGGGGGGGACCCCAGGGTGATGCCCACACACCCCAGCCCTGCTCGCCGCCCCCCCCAGGTGTGATCTTCCCCTACCACCCGCGCCTGGGCCGCTACACCCTGAACTTCCACGAGGCGCAGCAGGCGTGCCTGCAGCAGGACGGCATCCTGGCCTCGCACGACCAGCTGCACCAGGCCTGGCTGGAGGGCATGGACTGGTGCAACGCGGGCTGGCTGGAGGACGGCTCCGTGCAGTACCCCATCTCCCGGCCGCGGGAGGAGTGCGGCCGCAAGGACACGCCGGTGGGGGTGCGCAACTACGGCTACCGGCACAAGGAGAGCGAGCACTACGACGCCTTCTGCTTCACCTCCAACCTCAACGGTAATGGTGGGGACGTGCAGGGGAAACTGAGGCACGGCTCCACTTTTTAGCTGGGTGGGTGGAGGGGTCTTTCCCCAGCACCGTGGTGGTGGGTCCCCGTGGAGAGAAGGGGTTGTTCCTCTCCTATTCCCCCTCCACACTGCTGCTGGGGTCCTGCCAGGTGCTGCCCAGCATCTCAGCCCTGGTTGAGAGCAGGAGGTGGCTGCACGTCCCTGCCCAGGACTCCCCATCTCATCAAGAAGGGTTTGGTGCTGGGAACCCTCGGCAGGGATCAGGACCCATCCACGTGCCCCTGTCACCGCCCAGGCTGGGACACCCGGTCCCGGCCAGGCTCCCGTATTCCCCGGGCAGGAGCAGGGGACGGAGGTAATTGCAGCAGCAAATGGCCCGGGTGATGGATGAGGCCGGGGCCATGCAAGACAGATCGGAGCCAGGAGGGCTCTGGGGCTGTGTAAATTCCTCCCGGCTGGCAGGGCAGCACGGAGGGGGGGCTCTGCGGATGTTTATTTAATGGTGGCAGGCAGGATAAATAGCGGGCGTAATCGCCACCAGGAGCCAGCGCCGGCCGCCGCCACGCAGCCCCCATAAATCTGCCCTCGCCAAGGTGCCGGCTGCTCGCCTCCTCCATCGCCTTCAACTGGGGGGGGCGGAGGAAAGGGGGGGTCCTGGCTCCCCACAGAGGTGGACGTGGGGCTGAGCAACCCACCCTGAGCATCCCTGCCCCGTTCCCCATCCATTGGGTACCAGATGCCGCACCCCAGCCTGGTCCCCACCCCGGACAGCCCCCCTTTTATTCCCCCTCCCCGCACCCCCCAGGCAAAGTCTACTTCCTGAAGACGTACCGCAAGCTGAGCTATGCCGAGGCGGTGCAAGCCTGCAAGAACAACGGGGCGGCCGTGGCCAAGGTGGGGCAGCTCTACGCCGCCTGGAAGATCCAGCTGCTGGACCGCTGCGAGGCCGGCTGGCTGGAGGACGGCAGCATCCGCTACCCCATCGTCAACCCGCGGGCGCGCTGCGGCGGCCGGGAGCCCGGCGTGCGCAACCTGGGCTTCCCGGACAAAAAGTACAAGCTTTTCGGGGTGTACTGCTTCAAGAAGGCTGGCGAGGCTGCCCCCGAGAAGGAGCAGGGCGGGGGGCACCCCAACCGTGTGTGATGCGGCTCCCCAAGGGGGCACCCAGCCCTGCGCGGCTGCGGAGCATCCTCAGACTGCTGGGAGCCCCCCGGGGTTGCGGCTCCGCACGTTGAACTGGAAGAGCCTGGGCAGTGCCAGCGCCTGCTCCGCTGTCACCAAAGCCCAGCGATGCTCGGGGAAAAAAACTGAGGCACCAAGAGGGGAAAGCGCTGAGCCGCACGGGCAGGAGGCCCGCGCTCGGGGCCGGTGCCAGCTCCCCAGCCCACCTGCAGTTATCGCTTAGAAATCAGCGCATTGCATGTGCAAAAAGCCTGGCAGGAGCAAAGCGGGACCGAGCCCCCCGCCGAGGCTGTGCAGCGCCAAACCCAGCCTTGGGGACACCGCAGATAACATGCAGTGAACCCCTCAAAATTATGTCGCTGGTGCAGGCTGAGCCACGCACCCGCAGCGCCTGCTCGGGGCTGGGCGCTGCAGCCTCTCGCCTTCACGCTTGGCTTAGAGCAGAAGCGGCCGTGGCCACCAGACACCCTCAGATGCTGGCCCAGGCCCCGGACCCGGCCGGGTGCCGGCTCCAGGTTTCGTGCAGCCCCGGTGCTGCGAGCTGGACTTAGGTGAAATAAAAGCTTCGGCTGCTTTCGAGAGCTGAGCCAGGCTCCCGTGTGTCCTTCTGCCGGTGGCTGCTGGAGAGGGGCCTGGAGGGGCAGCGTGGGCGCAGGAGGAACCTGGGGTGCTCTGAGCCATGGGACTGCGCTCACCCCACGCTCCCACTGGCCTGGCCGGGCACTGCTCCTGATTTCTCTCCATATTCAAAGCCCCACTGGCCCTGGCACCACCGCTCCCAGCTGGAGCTGAGCACGCTTTGAGGCTTCCCCGGGAGCATCCCAGCTGTGGCATCCCTACAGATTTATCAGGACCAGGTGAGCAGGGGGAGCAGTTTCAAGGCACCGCGGTGCCAGCAGCAACTCATGAGCCCCCGCGGGGACAGCAGGGCACGGGCAGGGGACGGGGACCCCACGGTCCCTCATGCCAGAGGGGGCTCAGCAGCCGCGTGGGGCTTCCTCTGCGCCGAGCCCAGCTGAGCACAGTCCATCCATCACCTTTACGGCCTCCCAGCACTGATGAAAATAAATAGCTGCCGGGAGGTGACACTCCTGGCCACCGGGACCCCCAGGAGTGGAGCACGGGGCCGGGGGCCACCGGAGCCCCAGGTGATGGTTGTCACCCGCTGACGGATGGCAGCCGGGGAGGTGACGCTGCCCCTGCACCCGGGGCTAACGCAGGCAGCGCCCCGGTGAATTCATCAGGCTCACCGCCGGCGTGATTCACGAGCGGGGCTGGCGAAACAAGCCGGCGGAGAAGGATTGTGTTTGCTTCAAATTAATTTAGGGGTGCCAAAAGGAACCAGATGGAGAGCGCCATTACCGTGCGCCGGGTCCCCGCCAAGTCAAGCCTTCTCTGCGGAGGGACCGTCCCCGCGTCCCCGCTCCTCCGGGACCCCAGGAAAGGGCAGGGTTGGGGCCACGGAAGTGTTAAAAAAATTTATTAAAATGTCCAGCAGTACAGAAACGCAGAGAGTCAGAAATGCCACGGAGGAGGAGAGGGGGAGAAAGGGAACGGGACACGGCAGTCACGTCGCAAACAGCAGAGATCAGAAAGCGCCGTACACACACACGCCAACTCCAACGGGGAACCGACAATGAACGGAAAAGGGAAAATCCAACCCCAAAACCAGCCGGGAGGGCCCTGGTGCGGGGTAGCCCCGCGAGCCGGGGCAGGGCAGGGACGGGGACCCCGTGCCGGGCGTGGGGACGTCCCGCGGGCAGGACCGGGGCGCTGGGGACACCGGCCGGGGCAGGAAGACGGGGAGGCTGTTAAAAAACCGGAGCCATCCAAGGGGATGCGATGGCCAAGGGCAGTCGGGGTGATGGGTGGGGGGCTGCTGCATGACCCCCCCCAAAACCTGGAGGGGACCAGACCCCAGCAGGGGCAATCAGCCAGCTGCAGAACAGCCCCCCCAGGGCTCCACGGGGATTTGGGGGGTCCCCGTGCGGGGCTGGGGGCTCGACCCTGGGGTGCGGGCACGGCACCGCGGGGTCGAGGACTGAGCGTGGGGCATGCGGGGAGGGCTGGGGACGCACACGCTGCCGCCCCCGCCGGATCCTATTCCCTACGGGGCCGGGCATCCTAGGAGCTAAAGCAAAGGGGGGGGTTATAAAAGAAGGGTGGGTGGGAGGGAAGGGGGTCGGGAAACGTCACCAGGTCCCATCCCGGAGACGGCTGGTCCCGGGGCGCCCGCGGGGGGCCCTTGTGCTTGCTGCTCCCCCCCCCCCCGGCTCTAGAAGTAGTGGCCCTCCTCCATCCAGTCCAGCCGGAGGTGCTTGCGGTGTTTTCGCCGCTCCTTGCGGGGTTTGTGGTGGTGGTGCTGGTGGTGGGGGTGGCTGTGGCGGTGCCGGTGGTGCCGCCGCGCCCGGTGCGACCGCCTGGCTAACGGGGGGCAAAGAGCGGGGGGCCGGGGGGGTCAGGGAGCCCCCAGCCCCACGCACCGTTCCCGGACTCCCCCCTCTACCCCCCAGCCCCTCACTAACGTTTTGTGCAGAGGATTTTGGGCCGGTCCCACTTGCCGTTGCTGTGGCACTTGATGGTGGGGATGTGGCGCTGGGTGAAGCCCTCCTCGCACTGGTAGCGCACGCTGGAGTGGATGCTGTACTTCTCCTTCTTCTTCCCCACGGCGAAGGCGTTCTCCACCTCCGGCGGGGGCCCGCACAGCACTGGGGGGGGGGACGGACGGACACAGAGACCCCGTCAGCCACCACCCGGACCCCAGCACCGAGGGGAGGGGACGTGGGGACACCCTACGCACACCGCCGGGACCGAGCGGCGGCGATGGCTTCGTTACGGAGCCCCATCCATCGAGAGGTTCCTCTGCCAGCTCTGCAAGGTGTTCCCGAGGATTTACATAGGTAATTAACGGCCTTATCGGGGTGAGCACATCGTTACGCGCGGCCGGCGGGGGGGGGGGTGGGGGGGGGGCGCGCTCCTCCGGCTCACGAGGAACAGCTGGAGGTTAATATAACTTTCAAGATAAGGAATGAGAACTTAATGGTTTTAATGGCGGCAAATTAAGCAAATTAAAGTGGAGAGGGAAGAATTAACCGTGGGGAAAAAATATATCTGTAATGGGGATTAAGGGGGAGCTGCTCGAGTTTGCCTTGGTGAGGGGCCCGGAGAGGTTTCCTGAGGATGAGGAGGTGCCTGGAGGCTGCAGGGTGGGGATGGGGGTGCTGGGGGCCATGGGATGGGGATGGAGGATGCAGGATGGGGGTGCTGGGGGCCATGGGACGGGGATGCAGGATGGGGATGCAGGACGGGGATACTGAGAGCCACGGGATGGGGATGAAGGATGGGGATGTGGGATGGGGATGATGGGGGCCATGGGATGAGAATGAAGGACGGGGATGCTGGGATGGGGATGCCCTGGGGCCGCCCCCATCCCGCCTTTCTTGTACCTGTGCCTTTCTTGCAGATGTAGGGCAGGTTGTAGTTGCAGGGCACGTCGTTCCACTTGCCGATCTCGTGGGACACCAGCACCACGCAGTCCTCGCCGCCCGCGAAGAAATTGTCGGGTTGGTTCTCCCGCCAGTTCTCGTATTGCTGGTGGGAAACGAGGGGGGGGTGGGTGATGAGAGCACCCGCACCCCGCGCCCCAGCAGGAGCCACCTCCGCGGGCCTCACCAAGCCGGTGTTGTCCGTCCACTGGAAGTCCTGCTCCACGATTCTGTCATTGAGCCCGATCCAGGTGTTCTCGTGCCCAAAACCTGGCGAGAGAGGGGTGAGGGGGGGGGTCCCCGATCACCGACACCTGCACCCATAGGTGAGGAGCACCCAGGGGTGCCGGTGGCTGGAAAGCTCCAGGAGCAGGAGCCCTCTGGGCTGCAGGATTCGTGGCTGGAGAGTGGTGGGGATCCTCCTGTCGGTGCAGGAGGGACATGGGGACTTGTGCCAGCGCCGGGGGGGCCCTCTCCTCGCCCGCTGCCCCCTCCGGACCCCGAGCCACAACAGCCTCAGAGTGGCGTGGAAATGGCCCAAACTGGAAACGCGGGGAGCAGCCCCAGCATGGCAGGGAGTGCTGAGCACTGGGATGGGGTCAGCCCCATCCCTGCCACCCCCCCTGAGCCCCGTACTGTTGATGAAGCCGTGCTCCTCCTGCGAGTGGATGCTGGTGAGGTGCCCGGCGCGGCGGCGGCAGTCCCTCTCCGCGTCCTCCCAGGAGCGCCGGCGGGAGAAGTAGCGGTAGCAGTGGCCCTGGAACTTGTGCCAGTTGTGGTCGCAGCCCTCCGTGTCTGCGGGGACACGGGGACACTGGGGACCGGGGCCACCCCCCAGCACCCTGGGGTGCACGGAGGCGCTCCCCACTGCGGGGGAGGCTCCTAGGTCCCGCTCCTGGTCCCCAAAAGGGCAGGGGCTGGGTTTGCCCAGCGATGCTGCCCTTGGGGGGGGGTTGATGATGGGGCTGTGCCCTGCCCCGTGCCTCTCTGCCCACCTTTCTCGCAGCGGCTGCCCCCGTAGCTGGGCAGGCAGAGGCAGACGAAGGAGTTGACCTCGTCGATGCAGGTGCCGCCGTTCTGGCAGGGGCTCGACAGGCAGTCATCGATGTCTGCGGGGACGGCAGGGGGCTGCGGGCGCGCCGAGACCCCCGGCACCCTCCTGCCCACGCCGGCCCCACCGGCAGCACGTGCACGGCACATGGGCATGCTCACCGATCTCGCAGTTCTCCCCGGTGAAGCCCTGGGCGCAGCTGCAGCTGCAGACGGAGCCGTTGGCGTGGCAGGTCCCGCCGTGCAGGCACGGGTTGTTCTGGCACGGGTCGGCCGGAGCTGCGGGGCAGGAGCGGGTGCCGTCACGGGGGGCACCCCGGGGCTTCGCCCCTACCCACCCCCTTGCCCCCATCATGCTGCACCATGCACCAGGACGCGCGACACCAGCCCCAGCTCCTTGCTGGCAGCGTGGGGACAGCGCAAACCCAGTCCTGGTCCTGCCTGGGGGCTTGGCACATGGACCACGGTGACTTTTCCGCCCCTCATTGGCTCTAAATCTCACATATATTTGTTACATGTATTTATTTTTTTCCCCAGACACCAACAGGCTGTGTATGCTCAACCCCCCCCCCCGCCAGGAGCTGCCTCGCTAGCTATTATTATTAGCGACTGCGAATATTAAACATTTAGGAGGACGCTTTCCTGGCTCACGTTAATGGCTCTGCTCACCCTGAGGAGCCCCGGGTAGGCGCTGAACCTGCCACAGGCACAAAGCCAGCACCAAAGTCCCCGACGAGCCCTCTGGCTTGGATAAAGCCTCTGCCTTGAGCCCGACCCCACGGGTCCGCACGGTGCCCAGCGTCCCCAGCACCCCGATCCCGTGGCACCGTGCTCACCGTGCCGGCTGGCGTTGCCGGTGCCCGTCCAAGCCAGCAGCTCCCTCTCCTCCAGCAAGGGCTCCTCGCCGCTCCCGCTGTCGGCATCCAGCAGTGGGGCCCCCCCGGGCCCCCCCGTTGTGGACGGCTCAAAGAGCGGCTCTGCGCTCGGAGACCCGGGCACCTCCGGCACCCATGGGTGGGGGGCGGTGGGTGACGGCCAGGGGGTGTCAGTGGGGGCTGAGGGGTGGGTGGCCAGAGTGGGGGGGTCTTCCCTCTTCGCCTCCCCCGAGGTGTCCTCGCTGGGGCTGGGGGGCTGCCGGGGGGCCAGGGGGTGCAGGAGGTGCTCGGCTCCCTCCAGCTCCGGTGCCGTGGGGCTCACGGTTCGTGGGGCGCCTGTGGACCCCTCCTCTGCCTCCCCCGTGCCCTCCACCGGCCACTCGGAGCCAGCCCGTGGGGTCACCTCACTGGCCATGGGTGAAGGCGAGGGGACGTCCCGTGCCACGGGGGTGACGGCTGCTTCGTCCCTCGGCTCAGCCGTCCCTGTCCCCACGTCACCGTACCCAGCCGGGTGCTCGTGGGCAGGTTCAGCCCCCATTTCGGGTGTCCCCTGGGGAGCTGTGGGGCTCAGCCCACCCTGATGGGGATGGGGAGAAGCCGCCACTGTGGTGCCAGGGAGCCCCATGGGCAGGTGGAGGAAGGTCACTGCCTTCCTCTGCCTCTCCAGTGAGCCTTCTCCCAGGGCCCCGCTGCCATCACCACCGGGCTGCGGGGACGTTTCAGGGAAATCGGCCACCAGCGGGGCTGGGGGCAGCGGGGGCCGTGGTGGGACGGGGTCACCATCCTCCTTGGGAGGGGTGTCCCCAGAGAAGTCCTCGGTGGCATCCACAGGCAGCCAGGGGGAGTCACCGCGGGCGCTGGGGCCATGGGGCGGTGTCCCCACCGCGGTGACATCCTGGTGGTCAGCAGCACCATGGGGAGCCACGGGGGTGGGTGGTGACGGTGGCAGGGACGTCCGTGCAGCCCCCCCGGGACCACGCGGGGCCGTGCGGGGGCTCCACTGTGGAGAATCCCTCGGTGACGGGGGCACCAGGGCAGTGGCCGGTGCCAGCAGCTCTGCAAGAGATGGCACAAGGTGGGGTCCCCTGGGCTGGAGCACTCCAATGCCACTGTCACCACCCCCCCACCCCCCCAAGCATCACTTACTGTGGCCGATCTCATCCTCCACCTCGTTGGAGAGCGGGTAGGGACCCCCCCCAGGGGGGCTCTCAGCACCGGTGTGGGCGATGCTCCACGTCTCCACCGCGTTGGCTGCCGCCCCCTTCACCTCCAGGGCCAGGATGGGGGCGTGAGTGACTGTCCCCACTGGGTCCCCGGCCACCGTAGGGTCCCCAGCCACCGGGGGGTCCTCGGCCACTGGGGGGTCCTCAGCCACCGGGGGGTCCTCAGCCACTGGGGGGTCCTCAGCCACTGGGGGGTCCCGGATCTGCCGCTGCAGCTGGAAGTAGCGCCCGTTCAGCCCGGCATAGCTGCTCCGTCTGGGGGCACCTGAGCTGCCCAGCGGGGTGCTGGGGGTCTCTGCTGCCGTGCCAGGGACCGTCCCCAAGCCAGGCGGTGCTGTCGGTGAGCCGGTGACCTCCTGGGCTGGGCTTTGGGACTGTGGCAGCAGGGCGACCGGGGGCTCCTCGGCACCGGGGGCTTCTTGCACAGGCGGTGCTGGGCTGCTGCTGGCCGGATCCTGCTGGGTGCTCGCAGGCGCCTGGTCCACCACGTTGAGGGCTTCGTCCTCGTGGGGCCACAGCGGCGAGGAGGTGGTGGCTGGCGGCAGGGCCGTGCCATTGGCCCCGGGGATGTCCCCGTGCCACGCTGCCACGCTCACCGCCCGCAGCTGCTCATCCTCATCCTCCCCCGGCCCCCCAGCCCCCGGCTGCGGCAGGAGGCCGACACGTGGGGTGTCCCCAGATGTGGCCAGGTCTTCGTGCTCCTCCGTGTGCTCCACCAGCACGTTGTTGCTGCCCGGCGGGTCGGGCGTGGGCAGCTCCTGCTCCTTCTGCCCCGCGTGCGCTGCGGTGAAATCAGCGGCATCCAGCGTGTCCGCTGTGGGGAGGAGGACCGGGGGTGAGCTGGGTGCCTGGGACACCAGTGGGGACCCGGTGGCGGCACCGCAGCCCGTCTCCGTTACCTTTGTAGCAGTAAGCATCAAACTTGGAGGCCGGCTGGGGGAAGCCGGTGCGGTTGGGGAACTGGTAGAGGGTCCTGACGCCCGAGGCCTCGCCGCCGCATTTCCTGCGCGGGACCCTGATGGGGTAGCGGACGCTGCCGTCCGCCAGCCAGCCGGGGTCGCACTGGTCCAAGCCATCGCGCCAGGCCAGGTAGAGCTGCCCCGTGGTGGCCAACGAAGCCCCCCGGGCCCGGCAGTGCCTCCAGGCCCCCTGCAAGGTGAACCGTCCCGGCGCCGTGGCGTAAAACACCTTCCCTGCAAGAGAGCGGAGCTCGTCAGAAAGCCGTCACCATCCCCAAGGGTGGCACCGAGCGCCCCAAGGGATGTCCCCAGGCACGTGCCCGCCACCACGGTGCCGCTTGCCTTGCAGCTCCCGTGCGTAGCAGTAGACATCGTACACTTCTCCGGGCTCCCTCTGCCCGTAGCTGCGGACGCCGGGGAGGCTGTTGCGGTCCCCGTAGCAGCCGGGCCGGGACAGCGTGATGGGGTACCTGCGGGAGAGGGGCACGGGGGGGTGCTCAGCTCCGTGGCTGCCCACGACAAGGGGTACCCACACCACGCTCTTACCGCACGCTCTGGTCAGCCAGCCAGCCTGCGTCGCAGTTGTCGTAGCCGTCCTCGAAGGCGGCCTGGAGGTGCTGGGGCGAGGCGATGACGGCCGAGTTGTCCAGGCAGGCGCGCTGGGCAGCAGCGAAGGTCAGCGCGTAGCGCTCCCCCGCCGGGCGGTAGTGGAAGACAACGCCTGGAAGGCGAGCGGACGGCGCGGCTCGCACGGGGTGCGCAGTGTGCGTGGCTTGCACGGGGTGCGTGAGGTGCACAGCTCGCAGAAGGGGTGCGGGGCACTTGGGCTGCGTGGCTCGGATGGGACACGGGTGCACGGCTTGTAGGGTGTGCGCCCCTTGTGTGGGGTACAGGGCTTGTGTGGGGCACATGGGGCGCACAGCTTGCACAGGGTGCGTGGCACGCGTGGCTCACACGAGGGGCGCAGAGTGTACGGGGTGCGTGCCTTGGGGTGCAGGTACAGGGCTTGTACAAGGTACGGGGCTTGTATGGAGTGCGTGGTTTGCGCAGGGGACGCAGGGTGCACGGCTTGCACAGGGCGCGTGGTGTGCACGGCTCGCACGGTGTGCACAGCTCGCATGGCGTGCACGGCTCACACAGGCGCCCCCAGGCACACAGCACGATGCCCCGCGACTCACCCGTCACCTCGAGGGGCAGCAGGTCCTGCTCATCGTCGATGCCGGCCACCACCTCGCAGCGGTACAGCCCCGCGTCGCTGGCGCGGGCGGCGCGCAGCAGCAGCGTGGCGTTGTAGCGGTCGCGGGGGTAGCCGGGCAGCGACACCCGGCCCTCGTAGGCTTTCACCACCTTCACCGCATTGTCCTTGGCCACCAGGATGGGGACGTCCTCCCTCTGGCCGGTGGCCGAGCGCACCTTGCTCCATTTGACGCGGGGAGGGTCCGGGGGCTCGTTGGGCCCCAGTGAGGCGGAGGGCTGGAGCAGGAAGAGGCAGGGCAGGGCCACGGGCTCCCCCAGCCCCGCGCGCACAGCCTGCTGCTGCACCCGGTTGATGTGGATCACCTTCCCATCGTCCTGGGAGCCTGCGGGGAGAGGCGCCCAGATACCACGGGGATGGGCGGCGCGAGCTCCCGCAGGGCTCTGGGGCTGCTGGGGGGGGTTTGTCCACAGCGTGGGGGGGAGCTGGGGGGGTGGGAGGGCATTGCAGGGTCTTGTTCCATCCCTGCCCTGCGATTCGGTGGCACCCAACCCCACTGGGGGAAAGCCACCCACCCCTGAGCAGGGATAAAGCACGGCAGCGATAAAGACCTCCTCCTCCTCCTCCTCCTCCCGCACTAATCCTGCCCACCCCGGGCACCCTCCCACAAATCCCATAACTCCAGGAAAGCCCCAAGCGCTGCTCTCCCTGCCCGCATTGGGATCGGTGGCGGATGCTCCCCGCAGAGCCAAGCTGGCTGGGGACAGCCACTAATCCCAGTGCGGGCACCCCCACCCTGTTCCCACTCCATCGCAGCCACAAAGCTTCACCCCGAGCCTCTCACTCCCTAGGGGTTCCAGGGGTCCCAAAGCCCCCCGGGAGCAGGACGTCACCGTGCCCATGCCATGCGGGATGGGGACACGGGGTGGGCAGAAAGGATCCGGCCCCAGAGATGCAGCAAAGCCACCCGCGGGGGACAGCTCGGCGGAGGGGGGGTGCTGAGCCAGCAGGATTAAGGGTTTAAGGTCTCGCCTGCGGGGAGCCCAGCACGAGGGGGGGATCACGGCTGCCTGGGGGGGCTTTTCCCTCGCTAATCCCCTGCCGGCCCCTCCAGGTCCTGCGTTTTATCCCAGGGCATCACGCGGGCACCGCGGGAGCCTGCAGAGCCATCCCCCTCCCGCAGCCGGTTGTTCTTCGCCCTAACTCTTCATTAGTGCTGGTAGTTCATTATTTGTGCCTGTTTCCTCTTCTTGGCTAATTATCCCCAGCTACTTCGCGCCGCCGGCAGGCGACGGCTCCTTGCTCTTCGCCCACAAGCTGGCTGCCCCTGCTCGCAGCTGGCAGGGGGCAGGATCCGTCCCCCCGGCTGCCACTTACCCAGCACGGCGATGGGGAGCAGGGAGAGCCCGAGCAGGATCCAGCAGCCGGCATCCCCCATCACCTGGACCATCCTTGACCTGCAACGAGAGCGGGGGGCTCGGATTCTCGCCGCCCCCCGTTTGCCCGGCGGCATGCCATCGGTCCCCGAACTGCCACAGGGCCACGGTGACACCGGACCCCCCCCCCACCCCCCGGGAGGCGCGGGGAGGAGCAGGATTAGCCCCGTTAGCAGGAGAGCATGAGCCTGGGGACGAGTTTGGTTTCGCTGCCGGTGCCACCCACGGTGACATCCCTGCGCCTCTGCTACGGGGGCGCGGGCACACCCCGGGGTCCTGCAGGCTCCCCCCAGCCTGGCCGTGCAGGATGCGGCCCCATTAACATGCAGCGGATGCCTCCGGCTGCCGGAGCCGGTGTGGAGCATAAAACCGGCAACGCCGCTCACCGAAAAGCTCCCATCCATCTGCTTCACTGCAGCAACGATCAGTGCTTTCTAAATCATTCGGTCCCCGGCCTGGGAGGGATGCTCAGCACCCCCCTGGTTCTGACACCGACCACCAGCACGGCCCTGCCCCGTCCCCTGGCTGGGATGGGGACCGCCTGGTTTTGGGGACACGGCCCCCCGACCCTCCTGAGCTGCAGCTTTCGGCTCAGCCCGTGGCTTCCCCGCTCCCCGATGCTCCATTTTCCAGCCCTTGATTCCTCCCCCTGTCCCTTCTGCTTTTATGGGACAAAAATAGAAATAAAGAGTGAAACGGCAAGAAAAAAAAAAGGAGACCCCCCGCGTTCGGCGCTGGAAAACGGCCTTTGGGGGGGGCACAGAGCTGGGTTTTATTTCACCTGTTCTACAGAAGAAAGCATTTGCAGTCCCAGCAGCTGCCCCTTCTCTCTAGCACAGCTCCGGGGGGCTTTCAGCCTCCAAAACCTGCCGCTAATAAAAACTGAGGGGGTCGCCTGGACCCCCAGCGTGGCTCTGCACCGTGCCTTAGCGTATCTGCAGGAGGGAAGGATGCGGCTGGGGACGGCCTCTGCGGCTCGCTGCAAAGT